>NC_048286.1:3460284-3485620 GCF_009762535.1 Notolabrus celidotus | reverse complement strand
GTAAAAACGCTAGAATACAATAAAATGGAACAGAACTGAATAGCTCAAAGCAGAATAGAATGGGATCAAAGGGAATGGAATGGAACAAAATGGAATAGAATGGAATGGAATCAGAGGGTATAGAATTGAATGGAACAGAACGACCGGAATAGAATAGAATGGAATGGAATCAAAGGAAACGGAATGGAACAGATCACATCAGAAAAGAATGGAATGCTTCTGAATGATCAAAACGACAGTGATCAATTCCAAATAGCATAAGCAACACGGTCCAACTCAGGCTGGTCTTGAGAGGAGGGAATTAATGACAGTTAGCAGGCACAGATTTGAGAGCATCCTGAGGAGCTACTGGACCCCAACCATCTCTAATACCCCTTTTCTTTTCTTTTTTAAAGTTATATTTTTGGCCTTTTTTGCCTTTATTTGATAGGACAGTTGAAGAGAGACAGGAAATGTGGGGAGTAGAGAGTGGGGGAAGACATGCAGGAAGGGGTCAACCGGCCGGGAATCGAACTGGCGACCCCTGCGACGAGGACTGTAGCCTCTGTACGTGGGGGGCTTAGACCGCTAGGCCACCAGCACCCCAATCTAATACCCCTTTTCGACCAACGCAAAGAAAGGTAATGCCCCCTGCCCCTCACCTCTGACGTGACCGGTTCATGGTTCTAGACTAGCAAAGAGTTGGTTCTGCTCTAGAACCTGTTTTCCTTGCGGGTAGCCGGTTCTCCTGCAGTCTAAACACAAAAAACTGGTTCTCAAAGGAGCACCGGAAACTCCGAAACTGCCAAGGTGGAAAAGGGGTACGAGTGGAAAACGTGGGGCAACATCCTGTCCTGCAATCAAGGCAACCACAAATGAATACTCCTGAAGAAGTCCCGTTCACCTTGTCTAACATTACCTTCAATGGAAATGTTCATTTTGATGTGAATTATAACAAATAGGAAGGCTTCTGTGTGTTTCTTTAGGAAAGAAACCCCATGAAGATCAGTATTTTCTTTGCACATTGAGGTTTAGCTGCTGGTGAGTCAAGGCAGACTGGAGTAAAACCCGGAGTTTCAGTTTAAAGTTACTGTCAAAGATGAGTCTCTAAACTTTCTTGGAGTGTAAAATGAGACATTGAGTCGGGACCAGATCGCCTCTTCAGGCTCTGAATGGATGGACTCATCAAAGGAAGTGCTGTTTGACCTCTGCCCCACTGCACTTCAGTGTGTTTCCCCACAAAGGGCCACAGAGAGACGTCAACAAGATGAAGAGTTGCCTTGAAGTAATGAACAAGCGTGGTGACAATACACCCGGTTTAAACTGCCCCCAGTCACATTGAGTCTCATGGATGGGGCAGAGAGGAGCAGAGACACACTGCAGTCTGCCTGGTGAAGCATGTACGGGACTACAGACTCATATCAGTGAGGATTCATGTCCTCTCTTTCAGATGAAACGTATTCCTCTATTTTTTCTCTGATGTACTTTATGCTAACTGTGAGCTTGTCCTGTTAGTTTGAAGATTTTTATTCCATGTACCTTGCATAATAAAGTTTTAGAGCTAACTCGTTGTAAATAAAGTAATGGGTAGGGGTAATTGGAGGGGAGAAAATTATTGAAGACATCAGTTCCGAGAAATTACCGTCTTTACACAGAAGTCTCCTTCAAACAGCATCTGCTTCTGTAAATGAAAGAAGCAGCCAGGCTCGACTTTTCTCCCTTTGCACCAAAGAAAACTGAACTTTCTGTTTGACCATGAAGGTGTTTGAAACTGAGCTGAAAGCAGGAGGAGAATCTCAAAGTCCAGTTACCTTGGATATACCACTTTTAGATATGAATACCTCTCATATCAGTGAGCAAAGGAGTCTATTTCCCTAAAGCCTGACGTTCTCTCTGCTGGCCTTACCAGCTCAAATCTTGCATAAAAATCTGCTGCATCGTTGTGTTTCTCTGTGGATAGATCCTTGCACTAACACTGTCATGGTTAGGGATTCCCCCTCGGGCCAGCAGTGCTCAAAAATTTATGCAAGCTCCAAAGCGCTTGGGAGAAATCATCCGACAAATGGCAGGTGTTGCATCATTGTTCTGTTTCTTGTTTTTAATGGATTAACTTTCCTGACAGTGAATATGTATGAGACTCTCCTTTGAAACTGCTGTATAAATAGTTCTTCTGTCATCCTGTCTTTCACGCCTGGCACTCTGAATTATTAATATTTATCTTGGCAGTATCCAAGTGGAGCTTCGGAGGTCCTACTGTAGAGTGTTTTTTCAGATAAAGAAGTAATGATGCATTTTGATGTTTGTCAAGGAAATGCATGTTTTCAAAAGTGCTCTACAGAAAAGTGCTTCTTGAAAACAGCACATTAGCAATGTCCTTATTTACATGTCTGTGTTTCTAAATACAGATGGAGGCTAATGAGAATATTAAAGGCCCTGGGAACCCAAATCAACAAAAACTTTCTACCTATGATATTTCAGACCATATGTAAATATGTAACTTTCCCCAGGACCGGTTCACTAACTTTCCCCAGGACCAGTTCACTAACTTTCCCCAGGACCGGTTCACTAACTTTCCCAAGGACCAGTTCACTAACTTTCCCCAGGACCGGTACACTAACCTTTCCCAGGAACGGTTCACTAACTCTTCCCAGGACCGGTTCAATAACTTTCCCCAGTACCAGTTCACTAACCTTTACCAGGAACGGTTAGCTAACTTTTCCCAGGACCGGTTCATTAACTTTCCCCAGGACCGGTTCACTAACTTTCCCCAGGACTGGTTCACCAACTATCCCCAGTACCAGTTCACTAACTTTCCTCAGGACCAGTTCACTAACTTTCCCCAGGACTGGTTCACTAACTGTCCCAAGGACCGGTTCACTAACTTTCCCTAGGACCGGTTCACTAACTTTCCCCAGGACCGGTTCACTAACTCTCCTCAGGAACGGTTCACTAACTTTCCTCAGGACCGGTTCACTAACTCTCCTCAGAACCAGTTCACTAACTGTCCTCAGGACCGGTTCACTAACTTTGCTCAAACAGCTCAGAGTTTAGACAAACAGCTCCGTCTGACACCCGGAGCCGAGCTCCCCTGCGTGAACATACTACACTTCAGCCTCCTCTGCTCCGGGCGTCCCATGGTCCTGATGCCCCGGAGACTACGGAGTGATAAAACTAATAAATGATAGAAGTCCTGATTCTGAAGTATTTTGTGACTCAGCACTCAGAGACCATTGTAAATGAATCATTTTCAGATTCTGGAGTTTTGATGTCTTTAGATTCAGAGTCAGACGGCTCAAACATGCAGGCTGTGAACTCTCTCTTGACCTGTCAATCAAAGAGTTAGGCCACGCCCACACAGTCCTGAGAAATGCTCTGACCTGTAAAATAAGATGTTTTTGAATAGAGTTTTTTCATAGTTGTGGATGTTTATTTTTACTCAGATTTTTGTTGAAGCTTGATTACACATTTAATTTTGATATTCTATGTGAACTTTAAATATTCGATTAATGTTTCCAGGGCCTTAAATGCTGCTGAATATTTAATGCACTGGTTTTACTGGCAGGAGTCTGTTTGAGTGTCAATTGCTCACAGAAATCTTCCTCAGTGTCTCCCTCTTTAACCGTCTTTGTGTCTTGAAGCTGTACGTCGAGCCTGATTTAGGGGGTCTTGTGGTTTTTGGGATTTAAGCGAATCGACTCTGACAGGAAAATTGATAGAAGCAGTTCACTGAGGATGAGCCAAATTGGAAGATTTACAATTAAGCCACAGATCGGCATTGTCTGCGTCTTCTGATGTCACTCCTTCACTATGACAGCAAGTCCTCAAGTAGTTCTGTCTGCATACGCCATGACAGACGTCTACTGTCAGGGGAATATGCAGCAAGCAGTTTACGACACGCAGGCCGGAGCTAATCGGAGAATGCCGGTGTAAATGATTGGACTTTTGAAGATGGAATTACTGCACGTCTCAATGTGGCAGTGATGCTTTAAGACAGAGCCAAGCACAGTGACTCAGCAGATACATAATGACTCCAGTAGTGATAGCAGCACTAAAACATTACAATCCAAACCAGACGTCTGTTTTAATCAGAATTCACCGAATCACAGCTGAAGTTATCTCACGGCACCTTTAAAGAGCAGGTCTCCTTTGTACTCTATTTTACAGATGCCGCTCACTTCCAGCACAAGCAGGCACTTGGTGACAGTGGCAAGAAAAGTATTCCTTTTAAAAGACAGAGGCTTTGAGCAGAATGGGGATCGAGGTGAACTACCACCTGCTTCGACCTGTTTGGCTATGAGAATGCTGCTGCTGCTGTGCCTTCTCAAACAAAGACGAACACTTGAGCGTTTCCTGAGACGTGACTTACATGAGACTTGACTTATGTGCAAAACTTTCTCCAATCTTAAACATAGATTGTTTGGGCTTTAAATCTTCCCCAGAGCCAAAAGTAACGCCCTCGTATCGCTCGTTCTTTCAGTCACAAACTTAAAGAAAACTCACTTTACAGTCACTTTAGAGAAAACAATTAAGAGGCTGAAACTAGAGAACTGATGCTGCTTAATTGATTGCTTGAACGATGACTTGATAATCAAGCCATTTCATTTTCTGTTGTTTAACTGATCAATAAATTAACTGATTGTTTCAGCGCCACAATTAAAAAGCTAGTGGGAGGTAGGTTTGCAAAGTCACACAGATCCAATATCTACTGATTAAGCCAATGCACTGAAGGATGGGTATCAAATACATGTAGGATCACACATCTATTACATTCTGCAGAGTTCACTATATACAAATTCATCTACTCTTTGAACAGAGTGCTGCAAATGTCCTCACATGCAAACTTTACATACATATTTATGTGTTCTTGTGTCATTGTGGTGATTTTTGTAGGAGCAGGTAACGTGCAGCACTGATGTCAAAGACAAGTTTCCCTATGGGGACAATAAAGTACATTGTATCGTATCTTATCGTATATAAACTGTGATAATCTGTTAAAGCTCCAGTAAGGAGTTTTTAGCTGGTTGTAAGACAGACTGATATTAATAATGACGTCTCTTTATGAGCTAATAAAAGCACCATTAACAAGAGCAGGGTTTATTTCTATTAAAGATACAGTGTGTGGAATTAAGCGTCATTTCATATCTATTTAACATACACATTTTTGTATGTAGCAAGTTGTCAAGCAAAATGAACCGATTTGAAGATGAAGAAGAAGAGGCGAGTGGTCGTTATGTGAAAAATAATGTCTGTAGAAATGTCCTTGAAGGCCACAGTCACTCCCCTGACAGGAGTGAGCAGGGGAGCGTTTCAATCTGGAATCTGACTGTTAGTTATCGCCAAATATTCCCCTTTCTACGCACTGTACCTTTAAGTTATTTTGGATGTGTGAAAACAACGTTGGGGGGTCAGTGTCAGACCAAGTGATTAATAATAGTAATAATGTATAAATTTATAAAGCACTTTTCAAAACAGGGTTACAAAGGGCTTTACAAATAAGAGAGAAACTAAGAGACAATAAAAGAGGAATGTGAGGAGGACAAATAAAAGGAAATAAAATGATTTTGGATGAGTAAAAACAACAAAAAATTAAAACAATCAGAAAATCAGAAATATAGAATACAAAGATATAAAAATATAAAATATAAATAAATAAAATATTAAACTTTAAAAAATACATATAAAAAAAATATTTAAAAAAAAATATATATATATATAAATGAAATATGAAAACATGGAAATTAAATATATATATATATATAAATGAAATATAAATGAATAACATATAAAAATATAAATATATATATTTATGAAAATATATGTATAAAATATAAATAAATAAAATATAAAAATATTTCAAAAATATATAAAATCATGCCAGTGATACTGCCCGAAAAGAATAAAAAACTGACACATCTGAGGGTTAAAAAAAGAGCAGGGTGAGATATTGTCCACAGGGGGTGACAAGGTCAACACAAACTAAAAGTTCCTCACTGGAGCTTTAAATCTGAAGGTGAACTTTATTCATATAGAGTCAGTTAAAAATGAATATCTTTGAGAAAGTACTTGGTTACAAAATAAGACCTTCTTAAAACTTGTTCTCATTTTCAGCATATATATATATATATATATATTTATGTATCGTGCTCTTAAGTGTGGGCTCAGCTTCTACAATATGTTGGTATACATAACTTTTCTGCTGAATTCTTAAAATAGTTTCCCTTTTAAAACTCTGCACAGTGGGATGGCAGCTCACAACAGGTTGCCATGGTTTTTCATGTTAGCAGGATAAAGGTGTAACACACAACAGTGAGGAAGAAATGTCAGCATGCAGACATCTCGCCACCGGCAACTGACCCTATGACGTAAATGACCCTTCCTTTTTCCTAACTATCCTTTCAAAACACAACCTCGCTAAATTGTACCGGGAGGCTGATGAAACCGGGCCAGCGCCGACTCTTTCAGCCTCCGAGGGGAAGGAACCAGAAAATGTCAGCGAACCCTTCAAACAACAACAAAAAGATGCTCTCCCAGGCGCACCAGCCGGCACTGTCACAAAGTCAAGCGTGACACCTCCCGTGTACGAGTCTGCATGCCTCCCCCTCCCTCCTGGCTGTGTAGATATCAACCTGAAAATAGCTCGGTGCAGCAGAACACTGAGCCGCGATAAATAAATCACAATAATATTTAAATATTCAGAGACGAATAAGAGGAGAAGAGAAAAAGGGAAACACAGAGGATAAACTCCTTCTTCTTTGCCTAACAAATCAAAACAGTTTGCCTTGAGGAAGTTTGACTGCATTATCAAATTCTCCCTTCAAGGGACTCATCAAACATACAGTAGCCTGTGTAAGAGGCTGATAGTCGTCACGCCTCGGGCTGCCTGTATGAATGAACAGCAGATAAGGGCATGTAGCTCATTAACTCAATTATAGCGCTCGCTTGTGCCGTCTGCCCGTGCATTACGCAAATGGGATCGAATTTGCCGGCAGATATGGAGTCATCTTCATTGACACGGAGGCCAAAGGAGAGTGATCGTACTGTAAACACACAGAGAGGAGGGGCCTCCATTCACAAAACCCACACAAAGCTCCGTCAATAACTCTGCTCTGTGGAAGAAAAAAAAAAGGCCTGTCCATGTGTCGAAGAGAAAGAAAGAAAGAAAGCCAGAACAATCACAATAGCACTCGACATGCTGCCACACTCTCGGCGAGGAGAACGGGAGGTCTGGCGTGTGCTCCTCAATCCTGCCCCGCTGTTTGCTTTTGATAGCAAAAAGTCATAATGACATTCGAGTACTCACCAAGCAGAAGGAGAGGAGCGGAGATAGAGAGCGAGAGCATGCGTGTGTAAGTGCATATGTAACGTGCTGGGGGTCGGGTGAGACAGAAGTTGGTTGGGAGCCAAGTGGAGCTGCGTTAGAGACGGCAGAGTTCCACCAAAAGTCTGTTAATAAACTGTGTGATTAATTCACGCTGTGTCATTTTTTTCCCAGCCTCCTTCAACAGAGAGGGCTTGAAGAGGAGTTTAATTACTCAGCACTTTGCTCACTATGAAACCAAGCGTCCCCGGTTGGACACCACATTAGGAGACAGAAAAATGTGAATCTATCTGTAAGCAGTTTGGAAAATGTTACATATCAAATGCCGACAGAAGTGGCCCCTTGTGTGGAGAGAATATATATGCATGCATTGGCTGGCCTGAAAAACACACACTTCTTCCTGCATACACACAGATAGCACGGCGGGCGCGCACACAATTTTTCGCCTGACAGTCAACAGCTTGGCTCACAGGGGTATTTAAAGACGAGAAGGCCTTCAAAGCGTGTTTGTGCGGGTGTGTTTGCACTGCTGCACGTCTTCATGCATAAATATGTACAGAAGTGTTTTCCTTAAATTGTTTTGGATGTATCCGTGTGTGTGTGTTTGTGTTTACGCGGCTCTCTGAATGTGTGTCAATACACATGTGCTTGCATACAGTCGAGGGCACACGTACGTTGGAGTGCGTGCAGTGTGAGAAAAAGAAGAGTGAGAGCGAATCAAAACAAGCCGCGGATGTTTGAGTGTGTTTGTTTCGGAGCATTCTGGCGAAGGTGTGTGTAGTAGATCCTCATTCCGGGATAAGCAGCTTAGGGAAGGAGCATATTCCTTTCAAAGTAAATCTCATTAATTTTAATTAGCTGTATATTTAGCCCATACACCTGGATTGGGTGTAATTCCGTTTGTATATATAGCGAGTGGAGAGCGGAGCAGAAGTGACTCAGGTAGCGATTATATTTCCGTGGCTGCCTCACATTTGCATAATGTCCTGTTTTTGATTGTGCCGCGTGGCTGAGGAGGATATCACAGGCGGATGTGCGTTCCCTTCATCCCCCCGTGTTGTCATCCTTTCTAAACATTCACCTTTTCATTCTCTCTCCAACCTCCATCATTAGAACTCTTCCTCCTCCTCATGCTCCCTTCACTGTATGGATTTCTCCTCGTTCACGTGCATGCCTCTCTCTTCCTCCCTCCGTCTCCCCTCGGCCTCCCTCCTTTCTCGGGTAATCAGCTTATCCTATGTGTGTCCAAGCCTCTATGTCTGCGTTCCTCCTCTCTTTGTTTCGGATTCATTCAGCAGGGGAGATTAGAGATGCCTATTTGGTGCCTTTGTCTCCAACCGGCGCGGTAGCTCCCAGTTACGCAACGTGGCGATGGCCCCCGTCGTCAAAAACAACATCCACTCATCATGCGCTCATCATACCCGGATCAGTGTCGGGAATAAAAGTCAAGGCTACATCTGTCCACCGGGCAGAGTTTGCATCCACTTGCATCACAGTGATTGACTGCCGGATTGATCGGCTGACCTTATCTAATGTTTGAAGGAAGACAATATATTCCCTGCATCATTTGTCGCAGGGAAACATGCATGCACATCACTTGAGATAAAACTCAAGGCTAACACACGAAAGCTAACTTTTGTCTTCATCATTACACAGTTGTTTTGGAATCCGTAAGTGATAATGATTTCTCTTTCTCCTCTCAAGAAAGGAAACAGCAGGAGCAGCAAACCTCATGAAAAGAGGAGCGGTACCTTCTGTAGGTCACAATAACTCTATTCACATGTTGCAATGAAGGTATTCAAACAATGAGGATATTCAGCCGAGCGCACAAAAGCACCAGAGAAGAAGATAAGAGACTATTTACTTCACTTTCTGTTTAAACATTTAGCAGCCTGACCTCATTTATACCTTCTATTAAAACGCAACGCCTGAGGTTGGAGCTGTGTGAGGAGAAACATGCTTACACAGTGAATAAAGCTAACCACGTGATGCTAACGTTATCAGGTCTTCTGAACCACCTACAGACAGATCAAACCTGCAGCCATGTGTTCGTTTCTTGCAAACAGTGCAGAGAAGTTTACACTCCAAAGTTTGTCATGCACTCAAAAGGCGTTTTTACACCGCAGGAACTTTACCCCGGAACTAGGTGTGTTTCGACCGGAGGACCCAGGGTCTAAATTTAGTTCAGGGGTAGATAATCTCCACCCTGAAAAGACCCTGCTAGAGGGGTAGTACTTTTCAAAGGTCCCGGGTCTTTCGGGGGGCAGGGCCTGCAATGCTGAATGTTTCTGATTGGTAGATTAACCTCAGTGTTTTTATTCCGCCCGCCATCCACAATAACATCACACACATCTGTGATTCTCTTGATTTCTCTTTCTTTCATTAGTTTTGATTTGTTCTATCTTTTTTGTATGTGTGTGTACTTTTCAAAAGAAGAAGCTGTGATTCTCTTGATTTAGCAGCTTGTAACAGTAGTCTTCTCTCAGCCCACCATGAATGCGTCTCTCCCGGTGTTCCAGTTTTAAAAGTGACCCTGTAAACTGGAGACCTTCAGCTGAACGTGTCAGTGTGTGTGGAGTTTACACAGCTGTTGAAACACAGAGGGAGTTCCTGGGAATGCAAACTAGTTTAGTTTTTATTAAGGTTTCAAAATATCCTCATCAGATATTTAATGATCGTCTAAAGACGTTTATGAGGGATGCATCCGGCTGAGAGTCTCCAGTTAACAGGGTCGCTGTTTAAACCAAAACACCGGTCGATCTCTGCCACGGCTTTTTGAGTTCAAAAGGATTTTAAAGCCGTGTTGAAACGTCTTTGCTACTCACGCTTATCTCCTCTCACGTGTTGATTCAATGAATCCATCTGTGATGAAATATAGCACCATCTAAAACAGACCATCTGAGTCTCTTCATGCTAACAGGCTAACTGTTGTGTTGCTCATAATAATACCTGCCTGTCCGTCTGCTTCTATGGAGTCATCTGTGATGAATGGCATTCCTCTTTGTTTTACTGCCCTCTACTGGTCTGGTGGTGTAGTGTGTCTACTTTTTTTTTCTCCATACGTCACTGGCCTGATTTGCACAATCTACCTGGGACTTCAGCCCGCGGTCGAAACGCAGACAGCAATGGGGGCACAGGAACCTTTTAGTTCAGGGGAAAGCAGTTCTGGGGGCTAAAAGACCCTGGAACTCTTGGCCGAAATGCACCTTTATACAGTGAATAAAGCACCATGTGATGCTAACGTTATCAGGTCTTCTTCACCACCTACAGAGGGATCAAACCTGCAGCCATGTGTTCATTTCTTGCAAACAGTGCAGAGAAGTTTACACTCCAAAGTTTGTCATGCACTCAAAGACACCACCAGTATCTAACTCCATCCCCACCAGCTCCCACTACTTCCCCTCTTCCACAGCATTTACAGTTCAGCAGCAAAATGCAGCAAAAAGCCACTCGTCATCATTTTGTTGCCTCCGAGGAAAGACTCATAAAAGACGACCTTTTCCACTTCAATGAAAAGTAAATCCAGGCTGTATGGCATCAAATCTAATGATCCCACACCCGTCATGCTCGCTCTAGTTGACAAGCAAACTCCCAAACTGCTTCCCGGCTTTGTATAGGGCTCGTGAAATATTCAATCAAATTACAATGCAGCCATAAACGGAGATGAAAACACATACACTAAACGGCAGGTACTGTTTTAATACGGACGACATTCAAATAATACAGAGTGCATTTTAATAGCAGAAGAATGTGAGAGCTATGAGCATTCAAGCAGCGCGGTAAAGTGTCATTGTGAGGCAGAAGGAGTGCAGGAGTGCAGCGGAAGCATAAATGAACTCCACTGAGCAGTAGCTGTGTTACAATACAAAACCAATCCACAGTCTGAACGATGAAACCCAACATCTGCACTCAACAAACATCATTGTTGAGATGTAAAGGAAGAAATATCCCAAACTGCATCTGTACAATAATCTCAGAACAACTCGGCTCAGTTTCTTGGCTGTAGCTGACTCCCCGTTTATCGCTCTGACTCAAACTATCAAAACTTTGCTCCTCGTGCCAAAAAGAGGACACAGCCTGGGGATCTCTGTCAGTCTGGCTGCTGATCCACTTTGACTTTGGATCAGCAGGGAATCTACAAGTGCCAGACTCTGCCTCAGACTGTCAGCACATTAATCCTAAACTGGGAGGTTTATCACACATCAAACTTCAGATTATGTTTGTATTAAAGAGGGGAGAAGTTAAAGGAACAAGTATGCTTGTATGTCTCTGATCTGTCACAGCACCAGATCTGATAGGTTTCTATTCTAGTCAGTGTGTTAACTTCCACTGGATCCGCTCTGTTATGTTCCGGCTGCGTCTCTGATCCAGCAGGTCGGAGCCCTCTGGATCAGATACACAAGACCTCTATGTTTGCTGGATGCTGGAGCATGACACATCAATCTCAACAGAGCAGATGGAGCGGGACAGGAAGTCAGGCACCAAAACAAAATGAAAACATCCGGTTATTTTTCAGAATAAAACACTCTGTGTTATCACCAGATTGTATTTCACTTAACTACATCAGAGACACAGCCGGAACGCAATGAGGTGGAACCAGTGGAAGTTAACACATTGACTAGAATAGAAACCTATCAGATCCGGTGCTGTGACGGATCAGAGACGGGCCTGACACGGATCTGGTGGAATTTGGCTTCAAAGGAGCGTTTTCATGAGTTTTGACCAATAAAAAAACATCTTTCTGGCTTAAAAAAAAAAAAATGAGCAGGATCTTGAATCCACTTTAAGATCCTGTCCAAAGCCCTCAATAACCCCGCCCACTGAAACCTGACCAACTCCCCATCTCACCGCCTCAGATCATCAGATGCCAATCCCCTTCATGTCCCCCATCAACAAAACCGAGTACCACACCTTGGGGGACACAGCCTTTGCCATCGCTGGCCCAACTCTCTGGAACTCTCTCCCTCCAAACATCCGCGACTCTGACTCACTTCAATCATTTAAAAACCACATCAAAACCTCCCTACCTGGAAAAAACGCTGCACAAGTCTTATCAGTTATTATCATTATGATTATAAAGCCTGCATATTTGTCCACTAGAACTTAATCTTTTCCCTTTTAGCTACTTTTAGAAGAGATTACAAAATGTGTGATTCATTTGCGACAGCCTGTGTGGATTCTTTCAATGAGAGAGCCAACCAGGAAAACCATTCACAGCACTTTCCTCTGCGCAGCTTTAATGGGACAAGAGTATGTCAGAGGCTCAATAAGACTCACCATCCAGTGAATGGACGGTGATTTCCTCAGCAGAAATCACACCAGGGAGAATTCCCAGGACGGCACAGAGGTGAATTAAGATGGCTTTATGGTTGTGGTATCAGTGCTGAGATCTCCCCCCACAGACACACTCCCCAACACCCGCTGAACTGATGGCATCATCAAAAAAGTGGCTATAAACAGGAGCGAGCTCTGCTCTCTCATTGGTGGAGCTGGTGTGCTCAGGGGGAAACCCTCGGCACTCAGACTCAATCGATAGAAATGCTGCGCTTTTACAGCCGTGCACTCGCGTCTTCCGGCACCCGGTCATAGTCGGTTCACACGCTGAGCAGTAAGCGGTTATTGGCTTCAACAAACCAATCCACCTTTGCAGGGAGCCTTTGGTTTGACCATCCATGAAACAATGATGGGATAGGCGATTTCCAGCCCCCCCTGCAGCATTCAATTAAAACACCATTCTGAGATTCTGGCAGGTAGTGAGAGGAACAGAGGGATGTTTTGTGGGGGCGGCTGAGATTGAGGGACCTGATCAAAGAGAAAGCCAGGGGAGTGAGGAGCATTGTCTCTTCCTGACAGAAAAGAGGTGATTTATTTATTCTGATTCTGACACGGTTGTCATTGTTAGGTTTGTTTAATCTGCCGTGTCTTTGTGAGCTGATGATTTAAAGCCGACAGCTCTAAGACCGGACCTCTCATTTTCCCCCAAACCCCACCTGAGGCGTCTTTTAAGAGCACCTAAGGGGAAGCACAGTCCGCTCCACTAAAATCTCCAGAGCACTCCTCTCTTTCAATTTCCAAATGCCATTTGCAGTTATTATGATGCTGGCAGGCGAGATTGATCTGTTCTGATGTAATCTCACGCAGCCTGAGAGGGGCCCGGGTGGATGAGATCTGCCTCAGATTGATGAGGTCTAATGGAGTCTTGTTTGGGTGCTCCTGATCCCTCTGCGATGTGATGATACTGGGGCGCCTCTGCATTTTAATTCAGCTTAATTTAGTCACTTAGTACTTATCGACACTTGTGCCTCGTGAGTTTCTCTTCCTGACGCTTACGCGTGTGCGATGTTTCAGCGCGACATGAAGATGCAGAATTGTGCACGACGTGTGATGAGAATCCTCCCCGGGGCTCGAGTGCTCCTGGTTGGAGCTTTGTTGGGAGTTTAATCAATCAGCCACAGCGCCTTAATTAATCGGCATGATGAACAGGAGAAATAATTGGTTTTCCACCAGATGTGAATCTGTTGCAAAGTAACACCAGCCAATCAGGAGCCGGTTCATAATCGTGAAACTGATCTGGACAACAGAATGCTTAAAGGATCAGAGGAAAATAAACACACAAGACAAAGGGAGTCATATGGCTTTGGATTTAAAACTCTGAAAGCAGCTTCTCTACATGTCTAATTGGATCTGTGTCAGAATCATCATCATCATCTCATTGATTGAAGCCGAGAATATGTCCCTCTTTCTCCCCTTAAAAAACAAACATATTGCTAATTAATTGGCGTGATCAGTATGAGGAGGATTAATTGGGCTCCTCCCCAGATGTTTTGGGATGAATCTGCAGCAAACTAATGAGGGGTGTCAGCTTTTCTATTGAAGCAGCAGATGTTATTAACTGAGGCCCACACTGAAAATACTGATCCCCAGTCAGACCAGGTAACCAGCAGCTGAAACAAAATGGAAAAGCACTCGAGCCAGTGAATCGCCACAGTGGAGATTGGAAACCAGCGGTTCAGCCAACAGAGCCAAATGGAAAAATAGCTTAGGCCTCTTATTAATGTCACAGTGGCTAGGCGGTAATTCCCCCAGGCTCTGTGTACCTCGGCTTGTTAATGAGTCACTGCTTATCAGTCAGCCTTGTTAACAGGCAGAGGCCTCCCATCCAAACCGCCTACTGCTATTGTGTGCTAGCCATTCTGTATATTAGCCAAATGTCCCCCCATCTTGGCACACAGGAAGTCAACAGTAAACAACAGAAGCACACACAGGAAGTGGGCGACGAGCCAACAAGAAAGAGCCGGGTCCACTGGGGAAGGAGCCCATTTTGTTCCAGGATAAGTGAACCACTGGCAGAGACAAACACATGCCGAGCCCTCCCGCCTGTAAATCTTAGCACGCTAACGATTGGTCCACTCTGCTCCCATCCGATAATCCTTATTCATTATCGGCCTCAGCTGGAAACTTCAGGGCTCCATTCACTCGTCCTCACCGGCAGAACTCGAGGAGGTAAACAAACTATTAGGCGTGCGTCTTGCCACGAATGCAAACCATCTCCTGGGGTCCAGGATCAGGCTGCCACATTGTTGATGGGCAGCTCGCTGTCTGCAGAGAGCTCCACGGACAGACCCTCCACAATCCACAGAAGCCCTGAGGTAACTGGGTCAGCAGTACAGAACCAGGGCAAAGCCAGCCAATTGCATGCCTAATCTGTGCCCTTCTGAGAGGCATTTTCCATCCGCGGCGCACGGCTGCACATCCAGCTGTGGAAATGGATATGTCAAATGGCGCGCAATTAGTGTCTCCCCAATTCGTTCACTCGCTCTAAGGAAGCCCGGTCACTTTAAGAAGCAGAAAATACAGGGTTATAGTGCTGTCCCTTCCCTGACTTTGACATACATTAAATGAAGATGTGTCAAGAGGAAGCAGGAGAGTTTGGAGTCCGGGGTTGAGGAGGATTTAAACAGTCGGGATGTGATAATCAAGCTCATAACTCATGGGGGGGAAGCTTTTTCTCTCTCTTTGCTTCTTTGAATGATGGAAAGAGACAACCCGTCTGCATGTTTTGAATTCACTGTGGACTCTGAGTGCAGCAGTGATGGGCAGTCCTGTTCTCTGATGGCTCATCTGGCTCCTGCATTGATCTGCTGAGCTAATCGTTTTTTCCCCCTCCGATACATAACATTGAATTATTTATGCTAAGTAGACCCTTCTGTTGCAGCACCTCTTAGCATGGAGATCTCCATTATGACGGCCTTATCTGCCCCGCCCTGCTACATCTCATCTTTAAGGGTCTGCTGCTGTGTCACAACAACAACAACAATCAGATGTACCAGAGCAGATGTAAGTGATGGACGCTGACTCACCAGTGTTTGCCACATTGACTCACCAGTGTTTGCCACATTGACTCACCAGTGTTTGCCACATTGTTCAAAAGTTGAACACAAGTCGTAGAAGTATTTCCTTTGGCAAAGCTAATCTGAAGTCCTGCTGGAGCTAACTCTCAGTCTCTATCATAGACTGTATAAATAATGGATGTAGTATCCCATCTGTTTCTGAAGCGCTGTTTTGAAGCCAATCGTCAGCAGGAGCCATGTTGCTGCTGTTGAGCGAGTGTGAGGTAAAGAGGCGGGCTTTGAGCCTCCTAGCCAACAGCTACAGTGTTCCTGCCTGTCAATCAAGTCAGCTGTGCCTCTTATTGGAAGACTCGTAATCTTAATATCTTTGAAATGACTGCATCATGAAAAAATTCACCCCCCGTTCAGTGTGTGCCGATAGAGAAATGAGCTATGCAGACTACACTTGTTTTTTGCACCAGGCTGTAAACATGTTTATTTCTGCTGTAAAGATCGTCTTCTTTGAATTGGTGTGTATGTGGTTTTCGGTACTTCCGGTGCCAGCCTCAAGCGGATCCTCGATAAACTGCAGATTTTAGCACTTCTGCATTGGACTCATATTGGAGGTTGCCGCTTGGTCTCTTATAAATAGTTTTTTGACACCCTGATTGCGATAATAATCATTGCCTTTCTCCGAAGCACAAGGATATAATTCCAAAAATGTTTACACAAAAGTGGTCCTAATTGATTTCTCTATAGAAGTTTTATCAGTTTTGTTTCAGTGCAATCATTACGAGAGTGTGATTATGCTTTGATAGCAAAAATTAATGACATAAAAGACCTTGAGTACAGCTTAATGCTTTACAGCATGCACACTAAAAACTGTGAAGCCAGCACTCCTCTCCTGCCTCCTCTCTCCTCTCAATTTCCCTCTCTGACGTGTTTTCTCATCTCCTGAACACTGTCAGACATCCCAGGCTTAATATTCTCCTTGACTGACATGATAATGTAAAACAGCCGCTTAGGTGAAACCAAAGCAGGAATGGGTCATGCATGGTCAGGCCTCCTGCTAGGCACACCTTAATCAAAGTGACGTGCGTCTGAATGCGAGCCAAAATCGTTTTCAAACCCAAATAACGAAGCGCTGCCTGGGTTTCAATGACGAGCTACACGGCCAGGGTCAGCGGTCTGATGAGAGATTGATATTTCATCATCAGCGCCGCAATCTGGAGATTGTTTGTGCGTTTCTCATTTCAGCAGCTTTCAGGGCCTCCACAGGCTGACATTTGCATTTGTTTAGCAGTAACCTCATCCAGCTTCTTGGCACAGCCGAATCGTTTCTCACTTTTAACTGCGCTGACCACTGAGAGCTCCCACTGACAACCCCTCCACTTCCCCACGTTTCATCCACAAAGAAAACACAGGGATGCATAATTCAACGGAAAGTGAAAACAGCTGATGTGGATGAACCGAGTGGAAGTAGAGCATACACGTGCGTCCGTGCTTGTGCATGCACCGTGTACTCGGAGATGTATTCAGATTGGTGATTTGTGTGGGTGAGCGAGTGAGTGCGGGCGGCCTCCGAGAATATATATTGCAAATGCAAATCAGGGAACGTCTATTAGAATCTGTCTTGCCTGCTGGATCGTCTTGCAGTTCTTCACCAAACACTCAGCGCAATTAAATCCAAACTGTAATGAGAAAATGCCGACAGGATTCTACCTGCGTCAATCAATTTTCTATGGATTGAGTGACAATCATGATGCACCATTTGCCATCGGCACAGCTTGCCCTCTAAAGGTTGTATTACCAGCAGCCAGTCACTGGAGTGTATGTAATTGGAAAAAGCAGAGTGAACAGTGTATTCCTGTTCACTCAGTGCTCACAGCAGGGATGATATCATTACAAAGTGCTTCTCTCATCAAATCCTCTCTTACCTTCCACTTGCAGCAGCACCCTGCTCATCACAGGTTGAGCTTCTGCCATGATGCGTGTCATCATGTGTCTCTAAAGTATGTGAGTGTTCGATGTGTAGCTATTCGAGAAAGTACAAGATGATTACTGCTTATCTCCTGGTTGCATGAACCTCTGACACAGATACAGCCTGCGCACATGTGAGCAGAACAGATGCTGAGCAGGTGAGAATGCCGGAGCGTGAGCAAAGCGTTGGCTTGTTTTTCTACTTCAGTCTGAACGTATGCAAGTGATTGTAGACGTCAAATCAGGAGGAAAAAGGAAGTCATGGGGCAAGTGATCGCTCCAGCAGCTCCAGAGAACCTGTACTATTCATATCAGGGTGTGTGTGTGTGTGTAAGTGGAGTCCTGTGCCCACGTGCAAGTCACACACATTCCTCAAAAACAACGGCAGAAATTCCTCTGGGGGTCCAGGGAGGTGGGAGTGTCCCATGTGCTTATTAACGGCTCTCTGGTTCTCTTTCATAATACAGGAAACAACAAAAAAAGCCTCAAGTCAACAGATAAGGGGGCACCGCCGGAGACAGAGAGAGCGGGTCGGGGAGGTCAGGGGCCCGGGGAGAGCCGGAGAGATAGAAAGAATAGGAAGCGGGGAGATAAAGAGAAAGAGAAAGAGAGAGAGGTGCTTACCGTAGACAATGTTGCTGTGAACTGCAGCTGCGAATAGTACTGTCAATAAGCTGACACTCCATAATGCAGAGGGGGCTGATGGGAAGGCCATGGTTGGGTGCGCAGATCCGCCTGTCTCGCTGAATCCTCAGGAGGGGCCGAGGAGCTCTGGAGTGTCACCTGCAGGGAGAGAGAGAGAGGAGGGATGAAGAAAACAAGCAGGGCGAGGAAGGACCGGCCTCTAATTGCGTCCCTTGCCGTTGGTTGGCTGCTGCTGAATAAACCCTTGGCCCACCCGTTACTCACGCGTTGCTCCATGGGTATTCATCGATCTGCTTGTGTCATATTGAGAGAGGCGGGGTGAGGGGAGGAAGTGAGAATGGGAGGAGGGGTGGTGGTGGGGGGGTGTTGTGAAGGCGAAGGCTGATGATGGTTGTCGTGGTGTATGGGTGGTAATGAGGGGAGAAGAGGAAAAGGGGGGGGTTTACTCATCCAGTCTAACAAGCTGTGCGCGTGTGGAGTGAAGGAAAACGGCTGCGTTGGACAGCTTCAACTAACTCCTGCTAATTAGAAATAATGCAAAGGAACGCTCCCCTCAGAAAAGAATCACACAGAGACAAAGAGGAAGAAGAAAGAGGATGAATACAGCAGCACTAGAGGGATGCACCTGTCGCCCGCTGAGGATACTCGGTGCGCTCTGCACATTACTGGACACGGACAGGCGTGCGTGTGAGCTGCTTAGGCACTCGTCCTCTCTCTCTCTCTCTCTCTCTCTCTCTCTCTCTCTTTGTCACACACACGCAAACAAGCGCGCACTCCTCTCCCTCTCTCTCTCTCACGCACAATCCTTAAAATAGCCTGAGCCGAGGTGAGCGCTCGGTCCATCTGCGAAACGCTCCCTTTTTTTTTTTGTGAACGCAGAGAGAGAAGAGAGGAGAGGAGTGTGCGCCTGCGGGACGGGCGGGTGGTTGCAGGGCGGGATAGAGGGAGGAGGGGGGGGGCAGATGGAGGGGGCATGGGATGTAGATGTGGATGCAAGGGATTGAGAGGGGAGGGGAGGGGCCGGGGAGGCAGGGCGGGGGCTGTGTTTATTGTTGCTCCAGCCCTTTCCTGTTGAGTGATGGCGAGAAATGAAAACAAAACTAGAACAAGTGCATCCGCGGGGAAATAACGCGGACACTCTGGGCGTGATTGACACAAGTTGTTGAGCGTGCAGACTAAGAGTAGTAACCATGATAATAACAATAAAGAGACTCAAATAAGGGCTCGTGCGTGGTGGCCTGCGACGATCGCTGCGACGGAGCGCGGGAGCCCCGGAGCCCGTTCTCTCCAACACCTGCTCCCGCACTTGCAGGAGAGATCTGGTGCTGATGGGATGAGATTTGGAGAGAGTCTTGAAGCGGCTGGGGAGAGGTTGCTGCTGCACTCAGTTGCCTAGTTGTGATGTTTTAATTGTGCAGAGCGATAAAGCCACAAGACGCAGAACCAGGAGGGGGAGAGGAGCCGGGTCCAGCTCAGAGAGCCCGACAACACAACGCGTTTCAGAGTAAATTAAAGAACACGCAGGGATTATACAGCTCTCTCTCTCTCTCTCTCTCTCTCTCTCTCTCTCTCCCTGGGCTGGCATAGCGGATTACACATACACACACGCACGCAAATGCGCGCACACACACACGCACACAACAAGCCACCTACCTACCCAGAGTGCGCACACACACATTCCTGGAGACGGAAAAGCGTCACCACTGACAGGTGTCTCCTGTCCGCCCTACAGGCTACAGCCGGACAATAACACACACTGCAAAGTAATGCACACCAATAACCACACATGCACACACACACAAGCACACACACACACCGTTATATTCCGCCTCCGGAGTCCGGTTTTGCTGTCGCTGGTCTCCAATAAGGTCCCCAGTAAGGTCCCTCCTTTGATGCGCAGCCCTCGCTTGTCCGGAGCTTCCTCTCTATCTGCTTTTATCGACTTTTGTACCTCCTTCTTCCTTTTCCCGACTCTTTGTTTTCTTGCTTTTTCTTTCTCCTTCTCTTTCTCTCTCCTCTACTCTCTGTGTTTATCTCTCCCTCGCTCGCTCGCTCGCTCTCCACGGCTGCCGTTCACTGCAGCAAAAACAGTCTGTCTGAAAGACGAGAGGGAGGGGAGGGGACAAGGGAGGGAGGGGAGGAGAGGAGAGGAGGAAGGGAGGGGAGGGAGGGAGGGAAGGAGGGAGGGAGGGGATTTTAATACGATTTGGCCCGTACCATCGGGATAACAGGGCCAGAGCAGGGGCCTACCGGCTGAGAGCAACATGAGGGAGATGGAGGAGATGGTGAAGTGTGATCTCACCATACCGGAAAAAATCACCATAATGTTCCCATAATGCCCCACGGCGAGTCCACGCTGACCTTATCGGGCTGCTCTTATTATCATCTCCTGTGGTGGCACGTTACAGCAGGATTCCCTCCTAATGCTCTGCAGCTTTATCACCAGGTCTGACATGGAGCAGGTCCAGGATCTGTCTGAACTGTCTTGGGTTTTGGTGTGAGCCTCCTGAGATGAAGCAGTAGAAGTCCCCTGATTGTCACAGTTATGTGCAGTCTCTTATCGTTGATATTAAGGAGCTATTACTCATATCTTGCAGATGGGCTCGCTGGATTTCCCGTAGGCCTGATAATTTGCAAAGTGTGGAAGATGAGTCCTCGCTTTGAGGAGTTGTGGGACTCTCTCTCTCTCTCTCTCTCTCTCTCTCTCTCTCTCTCTCTCTCTCTCTCTCTCTCTCTCTCTCTCTCTCTCTCTCTCTCTCTCTCTCTCTCTCTCTCTCTCTCTCATCTCTCTCTCTCTCTCTCTCTCTCTCTCTCTCTCTCTCTCTCTCTCTCTCTCTCTCTCTCTCTCTCTCTCTCTCTCTCCCTGCAGTACTTCTTTGAGCCCTTTCACAGTGGCTCCATCTCCTATCAGACTCAAATTTGTATAATACTTACATAACGTCCACATGCTGCTGTTTATAGGCATAGGGATTCAATTTTGCATGGTTGTAAACTTTATCAGAGTCCACACAGTTCTGATGTTGCATGCATCAGGGGCACTTTGGAACCAGGATCCAAGGGACGAGGAGGGGGAGGAGGAGGAGGAGGAGGAGGGAGGGTTGTTCAACTTGCCAGAGAGGATTAGGGATTAGTTTTACTGGCGGATTAGGTCTGTGTGTGGGGAGGCATGATGGGGTTAAACATGGATGGCGGCAGCCGCACGACAGCCCAATCAGTCAGTGGTGGTGGTGCCGGCGACAAAGTGACACCGGGGAGGGAGAGACGAGGGGAGGGAGGGAGAAATAATAACAGAATAATAGAAAAATCAACGGGAGCCGGGAAGGGTTGGAGTGGTTTGAGAGATCTTCAAGCAAGCAGCTGCTTCCACACTGTAAACACAGACAGGGCTGCTGCATGTGCGCGTCAGGATAAAGTCCACCTTCAGGGGTCCTTGAAAGTCCGCACTCTGATTACAGTAAATTAAAAACACATAATGACAGTCTCCGCATTGTAGTTAGATTCTGTGATTCAGAACAAGATCTTCACACAACCGTCTCGAGACGACACCATTCCCCGGCCTTTATGTTCAAAGTGAAGCGGGGTGTTTATCCCTCCCTCAGACTCCAAACCAGCATCTGGCATCATTAAACACTTGTTATGAGGAGGGAAGAGCTTTAAATGTTCTGTTGTTGGCGCTGCATCACAAAAGCTTTAGCTCTGGCTTAAATGAGTGGACAGCCCCAGGTGCTGAAACCGTGCGTCGTCCTGCGGTGCGTTGCTACGTGCTGAGCGCGTACAGTCCGCACAGTAATAGGCTGGTAATGAAGCCGGTGCTGAGCTGCCACACCGGAGCTCAGGTTTTTAGGCTTCCTGCCCGGTATCAAATGTACATGTTAAGCAGTACCTTTCCGGGCTGTGTGAAATGTCTATAACCACTCAAAATAACACAATCTCAGGAAGCCACCCTCTCTCTCCATTCATCCATCCATCCACCCACCCATCCGTCATTCATCCTTTCAGCCAGCTATCCGTTATATCTGCAGACAGATGCATCGTAGCAGCGAAGGCAATAGAACTACGCTCCCTTCATCCTCCTCATCACTCTATTTTCTGTCATCCAAAAAGCCACATCCCTTCATAGAACATCTCTGCCGGGACTCGAACCGGAGCCTCTGGATTAGAAGTCCAGCGCGCTATTCCATTGCGCCACAGAGACTTGTGACACATTTTTTTCGATCAAAAGCGGGTTTATACTCCCCCTCCCTGCCTTGCGCAGCATCCTCACCATCCTCCCTCAGCATCAGGACCGCAGCCCTGTGGAGGACGCACCGCCGGCCGGTAGGGGGTGCTGCCGCCGCTCAGTCAGTGTGCCTCATTGAGATTTTCCATCCCCCACTCCTTCCACATAAGTTATCTCGTGAACACATCATAATAGTGATTGTTATCAGAGCAAAGATAGAAAATGGGCTTCTTACTTTGTAAATGCAACAGTAAGAGTGAGGGGGAGTGTCCCCTCTGTGCAGGGAATAACCCCAAATCACAGCCCATGTTTTTATTATTACCTCTGTTTCTTTTAAAGAAGGGAATATTTCAGGGTTTGCTGTGAGCAAACTGTAACAACTCATGTCTCAAAGCCCGCTGAGTCATTTTCCTGTCATTCACAATCAATAAAAAGCAGTCTTGTGATGGATCTGGAGCTCTAGTGGAAAGACGCCATCTGAATTTGTTGCAAAAAATCTCAGAATGTGAGGAACTCTTCACAAAGTGCTGCATATTCAGTCAGATATCATGATTCTGTCCTGTGCCTGAGCTGCTGTGACTCTCTGTGTGGAGAGCATTGAATCACCTCTGGAGTTTTACAAACAGTGGACAGTTATTGTAGATTGTTTGCCGTGCCCTTTATGAGTGCTATGTTGATCACATGTGCTCCCAAATAAATTCTATCACCAGCACGGTGAAGAGAAATGCAATTTGACAAGTGTTCCCCTTCGAGCGTGCCGTAACAAATTGCTAAACCATTCTGCTGTAAGCTAACTGACTAAGTGGTGCTGTGTTTCTCTCAGTGTGACTTCAATTGATCTAAACGGACACATTTTCAAAACCAGGTGGTACAAAACCCGTGCGTGTGGCGGCCCCTGAACGTTACCGTCGTTCTTATTTCCCAGCTGTGCGCTTGTCACCGTTCCCACATAAGTGCAGTATGATGTGACGTTACATCTTTGCTTTACTCACACTGCAGGACAAAAGCTGTTCAGGTGCAGTGTTGTAGCTCCTCTGTTCTCGGTGGAGGTAAAGCCTGAGGCAGGCTGCCGGTGAGGAGCGCGCTCACATTCACAGCTTCCACCGCCGGGCGCCTCTTCGCATTTCAGCCACTCGCTTTCCTGGTGTTCAAAAATGCATCTGAGCAGCTGCAGCCCTGGAATAGGTGTAATATGAATGACAGCCTAAAGTAAACAGCCACTCTTGACACAAATAAGGGAATGACCTGCAGGCAGACTGGCTGGGCTCGCTGTGAATAAACACTGAGGGGCAAAAGAAGTGATTAATGCACCTGACGTCACCACACCATCACACAAATTACATAAGGAGACATGTAGGACACGTCTAAAACAGGCTGCTGGTTGTTCACAGGGATAACAAGTGTTAACTAACTCGGTCACATTAGCATGCACTTCGCACTCACATGATGACCTCAGAGCTTTGCACAGTTTAATTAATTCCCAGGGACAAAACATCACAACACGTTATCTGCATACGGCATAATAGAATCTTTATTTCATATTTTGATGGAACGAGCCTGCAGCAGGCCACAACAGAACATTTACACAAAGCTCCCCACAGCGCATCCAGTCCACGTGCCCCTCAGAGGAGAGCAATGGCTATGGAGGTGAGGACGGACAGACCGATGACGGTGTAGCCGGTGCGGTACACCTCTGGGATTTTGAAGCCTTTTCCGATGTCCACCACTGATTTGACAAAACAAGAGAAGAAGAGAGAGAGAGAGAGAGAGAGAGAGAGAGAGGGAGGAGAGAGAGAGAGAGAGGGACATGTGAGTATCAGAATCACTGTCGGCATGCAAATCTCACTGAACATAATGTTTTTATTAAAAGCAGTAAAATGAGTGAAACTTCAAAAACAAAACTAATTGAACAGAAAGCTGTCCAAACACGCCTGAGGCGACAGACTGCACCGTAATTTTAAAATGATCCTGAAGGGAGAAAAAAAAGAAACGGATGAAGCCTCACCAAGTGGCGGATGCCGTTGAAGGTGTGGTACGATACGGGAAGGCGATGCCGAACTTGGCCAAGCCGATGAGGAAGGGTCCGACGTACAGGGAGTGGATCAAGTCCAGGTAGTAGGGTAACTCCTGGTAATACCAGGGCGGCCACGGCGAAGGCAGAGATGGCTAAACACAGAGAGAAGTGATGAGAGCACAGATGTTTGAGAGACGCAGAAAACAGTCACAGACCTCCTTCATTTAGGCTTTTTTCGACCAGAGGAACTTTACCCCGGAAACTAGGTGCGTTTCGACGGTGGACCCAGGGTCTAAATTAGTTCAGGGGTAGATCTCTCCACCCTAAAAAACCCAAGCTAGGGGGGTAGTACTTGATTTCTCTTCTTTCATTAGTTTTTATTTGTTCTATCTTTTTGTATGTGTGTGTACTTTCAAAAGAAGAAGCTGTGATTCTCTTGATTTAGCAGTGTAACAGTAGTCTTCTCTCAGCCACCGTGAATGCGTCTCCCGGTGTTATGGTTTTAAAAGTGACCCTGAAACTGGAGACCTTCAGCTGAGTGTCAGTTGTTGTGGAGTTTACACAGCTGTTGAAACACAGAGGGAGTTCCTGGGAATGCAAACTAGTTAGTTTTATTAAGATTTCAAAATATCCTCATCAGATTTAATGATGGTCTAAAGACGTTTGTGAGGGATGCATCCGGCTGAGAGTCTCCAGTTAACAGGGTCGCTGTTAAACCAAAACGCTGGCCGATTCTGCCACGGCTTTTGAGTTCAAAAGGATTTTAAAGCCGTGTTGAAACGTCTTTGCTACTCGCGCTGATCTCCTCTCACGTGTTGATTCAGTGAATCCATCTGTGATGAAATATAGCA
>NC_048286.1:3380014-3460084 GCF_009762535.1 Notolabrus celidotus | reverse complement strand
TCAAATTTGTATAATACTTACATACGTCCACATGCTGCTGTTTCTATGGCATAGGGATTCAATTTTGCATGGTTGTAAACTTTATCAGGAGTCCACAACAGTTCTGATGTTGCATGCATCAGGGGCACTTTGGAACCAGGATCCAAGGGACAGAGGGGGGAGGAGGAGGAGGAGGAGGAGGGAGGGTGTTCAACTTGCCAGAGAGGATTAGGGATTAGTTTACTGGCGGATTAGGTCTGTGTGTGGGGAGGCATGATGGGGTTAAACATGGATGGCGGCAGCCGCACGACAGCCCAATCAGTCAGTGGTGGTGGTGCGGCGACAAAGTGACACCGGGGAGGGAGAGACGAGGAGGGAGGGAGAAAATATAACAGAATAATAGAAAAAATCAACGGGAGCCGGGAAGGGTTGGAGTGTTTGAGAGATCTTCAAGCAAGCAGCTGCTTCCACACTGTAAAACAGACAGGGCTGCTGCATGTGCGCGTCAGGATAAAGTCCACCTTCAGGGGTCCTTGAAAGTCCGCACTCTGATTACAGTAAATTAAAAACACATAATGACAGTCTCCGCATGTAGTTAGATTCTGTGATCAGAACAAGATCTTCACACAACCGTCTCGAGACGACACCATTCCCCGGCCTTATGTGTCAAAGTGAAGCGGGGGGTTATCCCTCCTCAGACTCCAAACCAGCATCTGGCATCATAAACACTTGTTATGAGGAGGGAAGAGCTTTAAATGTTCTGTTGTGGCGGCATCACAAAAGCTTTAGCTTGGGCTTAAATGAGTGGACAGCCCCAGGTGCTGAAACCGTGCGTCGTCCTGCGGTGCGTTGCTACGTGCTGAGCGCGTACAGTCCGCACAGTAATAGGCTGGTAATGAAGCCGGTGCTGAGCTGCCACACCGGAGCTCAGGTTTTTAGGCTTCCTGCCCGGTATCAAATGTACATGTTAAAGCAGTGACCTTTCCGGGCTGTGTGAAATGTCTATAACAACTCAAAATAAACACATCTCAGGAAGCCACCCTCTCTCTCCATTCATCCATCCATCCACCCACCCATCCGTCATTCATCCTTTCAGCCAGCTATCCGTTATATCTGCAGACAGATGCATCGTAGCAGCGAAGGCAATAGAACTACGCTCCCTTCATCCTCCCTCATCACTCTATTTTCTGTCATCCAAAAAGCCACATCCCTTCATAGAACATCTCTGCCGGGACTCGAACCCGGAGCCTCTGGATTAGAAGTCCAGCGCGCTATTCCATTGCGCCACAGAGACTTGTGACACATTTTTTTCGATCAAAAGCGGGTTTATACTCCCCCTCCCTGCCTTGCGCAGCATCCTCACCATCCTCCCTCAGCATCAGGACCGCAGCCCTGTGGAGGACGCACCGCCGGCCGGTAGGGGGTGCTGCCGCCGCTCAGTCAGTGTGCCTCATTGAGATTTTCCATCCCCCACTCCTTCCACATAAGTTATCTCGTGAAAACATCATAATAGTGATGTTATCAGAGCAAAGATAGAAAATTGGGCTTCTTACTTTGTAAATGCAACAGTAAGAGTGAGGGGGAGTGTCCCCTCTGTGCAGGGAATAACCCCAAATCACAGCCCAATGTTTTTATTATTACCTCTGTTTCTTTAAAGAAGGGAATATTTCAGGGTTTGCTGTGAGCAAACTGTAAACAACTCATGTCTCAAAGCCCGCTGAGTCATTTTCCTGTCATTCACAATCAATAAAAAGCAGTCTTGTGATGGATCTGGAGCTCTAGTGGAAAGACGCCATCTGAATTTGTTGCAAAAAAATCTCAGAATGTGAGGGAACTCTTCACAAAGTGCTGCATATTCAGTCAGATATCATGATTCTGTCCTGTGCCTGAGCTGCTGTGACTCTCTGTGTGGAGAGCATTGAATCACCTCTGGAGTTTTACAAACAGTGACAGTTATTGTAGATTGTTTGCCGTGCCCTTTATGAGTGCTATGTTGTGATCACATGTGCTCCCAAATAAATTCTATCACCAGCACGGTGAAGAGAAATGCAATTTGACAAGTGTTTCCCCTTCGAGCCGTGCCGTAACAAATTGCTAAACCAATTCTGCTGTAGCTAACTTGACTAAGTGGTGCTGTTGTTTCTCTCAGTGTGACTTCAATTGATCTAAACGGACACATTTTCAAACCAGGTTGGTACAAAACCCGGCAGTGTGCGGCACTGAACGTTTACCGTCGTTCTTTATTTCCCCGTGTGCGCTTGTCACCGTTCCCCACATAAGTGCAGTATGATGTGACGTTACATCTTTGCTTTTTATCACACTGCAGGATCAAAGCTGTTCAGGTGCAGTGTGTAGCTCCTCTGTGTCTCGGTGGAGGTAAAGCCCTGAGGCAGGCTGCGGTGAGGAGCGCGCTCACATTCACAGCTTCCACCGCCGGGCTGCCTCTTCGCATTTCAGCCACTCGCTTTCCTGGTGTTCAAAAATGCATCTGCAGCAGCTGCAGCCCTGGAATAGGTGTAATATGAATGGACAGCCTAAAGTAAACAGCCACTCTTGACACAACTAAGGGAATGACCCTGCAGGCAGACTGGCTGGGCTCGCTGTGAATAAACACTGCGGGGCAAAAGAAGTGATTAATGCACTGACGTCACCACACCATCACACAAATACATAAGGAGACATGTAGGACACGTCTCTAAAACAGGCTGCTGGTTGTTCACAGGGATAACAAGTGTTAACTAACTCGGTCACCTTAGCATGCACTCGCACTCACATGATGACCTCAGCGTTTGCACAGTTTTAATTAATTCCCAGGGACAAAACATCACAACACGTTATCTGCATACGGCATAATAGAATCTTTTATTTCATATTTTGATGGAACGAGCCTGCAGCAGGCCACAACAGAACATTTACACAAAGCTCCCCACAGCGCATCCAGTCCACGTGCCCCTCAGAGGAGAGCAATGGCTATGGAGGTGAGGACGGACAGACCGATGACGGTGTAGCCGGTGCGGTACACCTCTGGGATTTTGAAGCCTTTTCCGATGTCCCCACCACTGATTGACAAAACAAGAGAAGAAGAGAGAGAGAGAGAGAGGAGAGAGATGAGAGAGAGAGAGAGAGAGAGAGAGAGAGGGGACATGTGAGTATCAGAATCACTGTCGGCATGCAAATCTCACTGAACATAATGTTTTTATTAAAAGCAGTAAAATGAGTGAAACTTCAAAAAACAAACTAATTGAACAGAAAGCTGTCCAAACACGCCTGAGGCGACAGACTGCACCGTAATTTTAAAATGATCCTGAAGGGAGAAAAAAAGAAACGGATGAAGCCTCACCAAGTGGCGGATGCCGTTGAAGGTGTGGTACGATACCGGGAAGGCGATGCCGAACTTGGCCAAGCCGATGAGGAAGGGTCCGACGTACAGGGAGTGGATCAAGTCCAGTAGTACGGGTAACCTCCTGGTAATACCAGGGCGGCCACGGCGGAAGGCAGAGATGGCTAAACACAGAGAGAAGTGATGAGAGCACAGATGTTTGAGAGACGCAGAAGAACATGTCACAGACTCCTTCATTTAGGCTTTTTTCGACCAGAGGAACTTTACCCCGGAAACTAGGTGCGTTTCGACGGTGGACCCGGGTCTAAATTTAGTTCAGGGGTAGATATCTCCACCCTAAAAAAACCCAAGCTAGGGGGGTGAGTACTTGATTTCTCTTTCTTTCATTAGTTTTTATTTGTCTATCTTTTTTGTATGTGTGTGTACTTTTCAAAAGAAGAAGCTGTGATTCTCTTGATTTAGCAGCTTGTAACAGTAGTCTTCTCTCAGCCCACCGTGAATGCGTCTCTCCCGGTGTTATGGTTTTAAAAGTGACCCTGTAAACTGGAGACCTTCAGCTGAACGTGTCAGTGTTGTGGAGTTTACACAGCTGTTGAAACACAGAGGGAGTTCCTGGGAATGCAAACTAGTTTAGTTTTTATTAAGATTTCAAATATCCTCATCAGATATTTAATGATGGTCTAAAGACGTTTGTGAGGGATGCATCCGGCTGAGAGTCTCCAGTTAACAGGGTCGCTGTTTAAACCAAAAACGCTGGCCGATCTCTGCCACGGCTTTTTGAGTTCAAAAGGATTTTAAAGCCGTGTTGAAACGTCTTTGCTACTCGCGCTGATCTCCTCTCACGTGTTGATTCAGTGAATCCATCTGTGATGAAATATAGCACCATCTAAAACAGAGCCAGCTGAGTCTCTTCATGCTAACAGGCTAACTGGTGTGTTGCTCATAATGATACCTGCCTGTCTGTCTGCTTCTATTGTGTCATCTGTGATGAATGGCATTCGTCTTGGTTTTACTGCCCTCTACTGGTCTGGTGGTGTAGTGCATTTACTTTTTTTTTCTCCATACGTCACTGGCCTGATTTACACAATCTCCCCGGGACTTCAGCCCGCGGTCGAAACACAACAATGGGGGCACAGGAACCCTTTTAGTTCAGGGGGCTAAAAGACCCCGGAACTCTTGGTCGAAATGCACCTCTGGTCTTAGATTAGTCTCCATGAGTCACCCTGCTTCCACTGGGCAGTTGTTTTGCAACATCTGATTGTCTCCGTTATAAGAAGACTGTTTTCCCTGCTGTCTGGAGAATGAAGGCAAAACAATGGGTCTGTATCACGCAGGCGAGTCATTGGACTGCCTTTTACAAAGAGCTGCACTCAATGGTCCTGTCTAGCTTCTATTTCTGCTCCGTCTGGATGATTAAAAGGCTTAATGGTCGAAGAAAGCAACTTTATTTCCTTGTGGAAATGCACAGAAAGTGTGGATCGATGCCGTCACAGAAGGCAGAGTTGCATAAAAACAGGCGAGGAATAAAACTCACTGCACTTGTAAATGGATAACCTTTGAAAGCAAACATTAGATTATACCAAATTGTTAATTACATATGCAAAATCCTATTGAAAGGAGCAGCAGGACATCCTGAATTACAATCAGAAGTGTATTAATCAATGCGGTGTGTATGATTCCCTCTCAGCAGGAGGTGATTTGAGTTTAGCAGGAAGTTGATTTCAGACACGGTGAAGTGAGGGATGATGTTTTGTTGGAGGGAGCAGACGTAACGCGCGGCTGTATTTAAACAGGCAGAGAAGGGCGCTGACCTCCACTGAACCCATTAATACACAAACAAACCACACATCCGCTGCTCCATCATGGCGCTCCAAGGTCAACAGTGCTAATGTACGTTGTAACACGAGGTAAACCAGTCCGAGCTGTGCTAAGAGTTGGTTTGTCTCATGCAAAGTGTTGAGTTGTATCGAACAACTTGGGTGTTGTAATGCCAGTAAATGCTCTTAGCAGCGATCAATAGGCATGGATTCAAATGCCCTGAAGAGCTTTTCAGGGTCAATCAAATGCTGACAGTGGCAGCAGACAAGCTTCACTCCAATGTTAGAATAATAAGAGACACGGATCATCATCAGGTTTTTTATGAGTGAAGTTAGTTTCATTCAGGATTTACCTCCACTGAGCCCCACTCCAGTCCCTCTGTGTGTGACGGACATCATCATGGGGACAGACCACCTGAGACACAAACACACACACACAAATATTTAATGCAATGTTACACACACACTAACAACGTATAGTTTAAACTAGGGATGGGCATTTGAAGCAAAAACACTGTTAAATAGTTATTATTCAAATAAAGCCCCGCCCCCTCTGCAGACCTAAGGAGAGAGAGAGAGAACAGTGTTGCCAACTTAACGACTTTGTCTCTATATTTAGAGTTTTCAGACCCCTCTATGGACTCTTTCAAAAAGCGACTAGGGACAAATCTAGAGACTTTTTCTGGTGTTAGTGGAGACTTTTTGAGACAGACGTGAAAGCATGTATCGTTCTTACTCTACTCAACGAGCAGTGGATGCTGCTGTGAGTCCCTCCTAGCTGCATTCAGAGCAGGAGGTGTTCACCCCTCAGCATCCAGACTGCAACGGTATCACGCATGTATGTAGACACCGCTGGCTGATCCCGCCTACCGTCTTCTTTTGGTCCATTTAGATAGTTGATGTAGATTGTATTCAATAAACATGTAGAAAATGTTCAGGTTGAAAAATGTAATGATTTGTTGTAGGCTCCTCAGTGTAGTTATAATATATTTACGTTGTTTTTAACCTCTTTTACACGTCTCTCCTGCAGCCTCCATTATAATTCTAATTATGCAAATTAAGTGATGACGTCATTTAGAAACTTCTAGCGACTTGTAGGACAGCCAATAGCTACTTTCCTTACTGAGGATTTTGCAACAGAGACTCAGTTAATGATTGTACAAAGCTGCAGTTCACTGAGCATCCACTAGATGCTGGCTGCAGAAACACAGGAAACCACATACACACCAATTCAAAGAAGACAATATTTACAGCAGAAATAAACATGTTTACCATGCCTGACTTGACTGACAGGCGGGAACACTGTTTGCTGTTAGCACAAAGGCTCAAAGCCTTCCTCTTTACCTGGCACCCACCGACGATCGGCACCAGGATAGAGCTTCAGGAACAGATGGGTGACAGTCTATGGTTTGAACCTAGTTCTGAATCTCAAAGAGCCTCACTTCTTTTACCCTCAACCAGCACTCATGCTTTCTTATGTTATCTGGAAATTGATCAAGTTATTATGGACACTTTTTGTTGTTTAACGGCAAAAAGGGGTAAGCTTTCAGACGCCCTGTCTGTCGGCTTTACAGCATTACAACCAGGAGCTAGTAAAAAAAAACAGAAATAAGATAAAAGTCTCATTTTTTATTATTAAACATGTTTCGTTTCCATTGATAGACAGGTTAGATCAACACGACTTAGTGGGGAAATATTCTCCTTTATATAACCAGCCCTGAAAAGTAACCATAGGATGTAGTCGCCCTCTTTTCTACTCTGTCTTTGTGTTTAACAGTGTTGAAAACTAAACCGCCACGCCCAATTTCTTTCTTTCTTTTATTTATTTATCTTTATTATGTACATGTACTTATGTTTGCATAAATATGCATGTGTGTGAATAAGTATGTGTATGATATTTCTCTCTTGTTATACTTTTTCTTGCTGTAAATAATCCGTCAATTTTATGTTTCTGTTTGTTTGTTTTGAGATTTTTTTTTATTTCATTTATATTTTCCCCCTTTTTTAAATCATTATCTTTATTTCTTCATTTTTCCCATTTCATATTATTTTATTTTTTCCCTGTTAAATTATTATTATTATTATTATTAATTTTTCCCCCTTTTTTAGTTTTTATTTCTTTATTTTTCATTTCATATCTGTCTGTTTTTTTATTGTTTCATCATTATGTTAGTGTCTTTACTTGAGTGTTTGTAAAAATGTATAAATTCCTCATTATTCAAAAATCCTGACCCCTCCCTCGTTCAAACAGACTTCAAACCACATGTACGCGAGTCAAGCCTTCGCTCCTCCACATTTCAAACCATCGTGTTTTCATTTTGGCCGTCATACATTGCATCATCCACGACATTACAGACAAAAACCTGCTCTGTTTTTCAGCCTGGGGCAGCTCTGCTACATCAAAGAGGCTGAGACTCACACAGCAAATGACAAAGGAAGGAAACCTGATGAGAAGTGATGAGGCACAGACTGAATTAATATTTTGTCTGTGCAGCAGGTTTTAGTATTCTAATGAAAGTCTCTGGTAATGGCGGTGAGACCTGCTGTGTGCTAACCACTGATAGACGGACAAACTGCACGGGCTACAAATTCACTTTAACAGTCACATCAGAGTTTCATCTTTGAGAGACTGAGCTGGAATCATAACACATAAACAGAGGGAAGGATTTGTTTAAAAGGTATCATTGTACCAGCTTAGGTATCACTGGTGACGGTGTGTGCATGTGCAGCTGTCTCTCTGCAGGATGTCAGACTCTTTGTAGCTTTACAGCAAAAGGAAACTCACCAGGTTCCTCTACCCACAACTTTTGAGAGTAGTTGACACATTTCACATACCTGTGAACATTTATAAAGCAACACATAGATGCATTTCTGAAGCCAGGGGCACTCAGAGGTAATAATAATAATAATCAATAATAATAATAATTTATGACTTCTATAGCGCTTTTCTGGGAAGTGTATACATACACTACCAGTCAAAAGTTTGGACACACCTTCTCATTCATGTTTTTTATTTATTTAAATTTTTCTCAACATTGTAGTTTAATACTGAAGACATCAAAACTAGGAAATAATCTGGTTTGACCATAATCTGGATTACAACAGTAGACAAATAGGGGTATCCATTGTGTGCTAACCCTACCTCTGAACAACACAACTGATGGTCTCAAACACATTAAGAAGGCAAGTCATTCTACAAATGAACTCTTGACAAGGCTCATGTTCATTAGAAACCATTCCAGGAGACCACTTCATGAAGCAGACTGAGAGAATACCAAGAGTGTGCAAAGCTGTCATGAAGGAAAAAGGGGGCTACTTTACAGAATCTAAAATATAAAACAGATTCTGCTTTGTTTAACACTTTTTTGTTCATTCAATAATTCCATATATGTTCTTTCATAGTTTTGATGTCTTCAGTATTAATCTACAGTGTTTACAATAATTAGGTGTTTCCAAACTTTTGACTGGTAGTGTATAAAATGAAAATAATTAATTAAAAAAACAGAGCAGGTATGTTTAACACACAGCACATACTTGTAAATGGTGAGATGAGGAGACATGGGTCTGTTCAGTCGGGCGTTTTTAGACCAAAACTTGTTCATCTCCTCCTTAGCTGTGGTTCCCATCGGAGCCGCACTGCAGGGGAGAGAGAAAGAGTTAGCTTTAAGAAGAAACACGTACATATTGTCTTTGAGTTTCAGCCGTATGTGACAGAATCAAAGTGTGTACTCACTGTCTGTAGAGGACACTGTAGGATGGTCTGGAGAGACAGACACCCTGACGGGCGAAAGTCCTGGAGACAAGAGAGGAGTTTTAGAAGCAGCAAAACTGAGCAGAGAGATCAAAACAAACTGAAACTAACTCATGGACAATGTTTAATATCAGGTTTGCTTATTGGTCATTTCAAAAACAGGACAACATTTGTAAAGCACACATTCTGTTTACAACTCCACATTTGAGGAAAGCATTTTATTTATTTATTTGATTTTTATTAAACCAGGACAAACAAACTCAAAGGCAGCAGCACAGTCCACAAAGTCCCTGACAAAGAGCAGTCATATAAACACAGTACAAAATAAATGTACCTTAAAACCTTCAAATCACAGAGTGAGAGCACTTTATTTCACTTCCAGGTTAAAGAAGCAGCACATTTAAACGCCTTATTCCCATCTCAGCTCTGACCTTTGGAACAAACGGGAGGAAAAGGTCCTGGGATGGAAGAGTGTAAGTTCCTGCACTCTTCTGTCTGATGAAGGTGAGGAGGTATGAAGGAAGCAGACCTAAAGTAGTCTTAGAAAAGGTGCTTTTGCACCAGAAGTACCAAGAACTATTAGTTTCAGGAACTAGTTGTTAATTAAAGGAACTTAACGGTGTTGTCTGTGTTTCCACTGAGGCCTGAAGTCAGTGACGATGGCCAGTAAACACAGATGACACCATATAAGGTCACACACAGGCCAGCACTGTTATGAGCTAAACCACAGTTAGCCTGTTAGCATGAAGGAGATTACTCTTGTGCTGTTTTTGATCGTGTTTCAGTGAATCACAGAAGAAGACAAGCGTGAGCAGCAATGACGTTATTAAATTAAATTAAAGCTGCTGTTGGTAATCCCAGAGTAAACATCTGTTCAGAGAGAGGGACTTCTAATGTCAACACTATCCCTCCCAACCAGATTTCCTCTTAGCCCCCCAACACAGATCGGAGTGTGCAGTCATGATAGTGCCGGTCTCAGGACGTAGTAGGGGCCGCCCCTTAACCAATCAGGACAGAGGATTGGAGATTAGCAGTGATTGGTCCATCATAACAGGAACGAGGGGAATAATAACATTGCTTTATACAAAGGCATAGGAAACTGGGAGATTTCGCAATAGTCTCACATTACTCCACTTATCGATGAGTACCGATGGGCATTATGAACTTTTCTCCAAACCCAGCCGAAAAAAGTAATGTTTTTACACCATTCCTACCAACAGCAGCTTTAACTACCCTAGAACTAAATTTAGTCCCTGGTTCCTGCTGTTCAAACACTCAGAGGTCCTCGTAAGCTCTGTAGATTCTGGGACCGAAAAGCACCTTAAGTAAGAGTTCCCCAGAAGCCCAGCCTCTAATATCTTGTTGAACTTGATCCGATGGCTTCATATGAGTGTGAAAGAGTCTGATAATGACACACTGACTTCAATCCAACAGGTTACATGTACACGCAGTGAGAAAGCACGGCTTGCACAGGTGATACAGTGACATTTCTGTTGCATAAATGAAGAGTTTTAAATTAGGCTATTGACATTCTGACTTTGAAGATGTTTAGAAGTGACAACCCAAATTGTCCTGTTTTGTAGATTCACTGTCGATACTAGCAGCATGACAAACTCAAAGCTAACACATGAAGACCAAATAGCTGTACAAACTGCGTGTGTGTCACATAGAGACTAAAGACAGTCTTATAAACCTGTTTCAGTCTTCTTTAGTGAGACTTCTTTGAACCAAAGTCCTCTCCCTTATCTTCACCCGATAAACACTTAGCCTCACAGCTAATGTCAGTTAGCGCTAGCATGTTGTCGTAAAATGAAGGTAAAAGAGCCCGATAAAAAGCTACTTTACGGCAGGTTGTCTTCACCTATGACATTTATATCACATGGATGTGATTATTAAACATGATAAACCTCACACACGGCTGTTAAAGCGTTCTCCCAGCCCCAAAACAAAGTCGCATAAACGCACTGACCTTAGAAGCAGCGCCATGTTGTACAAGAATTAGCGGAAGTGACGTGACCGGATGTTGTTTTATCTGAAAGCAGGGCGTCTGGGAGAAGGTCAGAGCCGGTCAGGGTGAGCTGAAGACGCGTATTAAAAACTGTCAACAACACTTTGTAGTCTAGTTTTTGACTTTTGAGTTTGTTGGTCTTTCGAATTACAAATGAATACAAATATATTTCCGTATTGATGAGCTGATACATAAATAATAATACAAAAAAATACCAGAATAACTATAAATACTTGCTTAGAAATAAAAAAAAATACAGATATATTTCGATAAAATAATATATTTTCGAAGAAAAAAAAAACAAACAGAATATCTACAATTATACAAGTATGTTAATTTCTATCCACAGTAGGCCTTACTTTATATATATAAACGTACAGTGGATATCAAAAGTCTACACATCCCTGTTAAAATTCCAGGTTTTGTGATGTAAAAAAAATGAGACCAAGATAAATTATGTCAAAACTTTTTCCACCTTTAATGTGACCTATAACATGAACAATTCAATTGAAAAATAAAAATAATAAAATAATCTTTTAGGGCCAAGCCTGGCAACATTTTTCAAAAACACACATGAAGTCTCCCAAAAGCATGTGGCAAATGTTTTATGGTCTGATGAAACCAAGGTTGAACTTTTTGGCCATGATTCGAAAAGGTATGTTTGTCATAAAAACAACACTGCACATCACATAAAGAACACCAGACCCACAGAGAAGCATGGTGGAGGCAGCATCATGCTTTGGGGCTGTTTTTCTTTAGCTGGAACCAGGGCCTTAGTCAAGGTGGAGGGAAGTATGAACAGTTACAAAAACCAGTCAGTTTAACACAAAACTTCCAGATATCTGTTACAAAGATGAAGATGAAGAGGAATTTCACCTTTCAACACCACAACAAACCAAAGCATACATCCAAATCAACAAAAGCATGGCTTCACCAGAAGAAGATTCAAGTTTTGGAATGGCCCAGCCAGAGTCCAGACCTGAATCCAGTTGAATATCTGTGGGGTGGTCTGAAGAGGGCTGTGCACAGGAGATGCCCTCACTATCTGATGGATTTGGAGCTTTTTTGTAAAGAAGAATGGGAAAATATCACCACGTCAAGATGTGCCATGCTAATAGACTCCTACAAAAAAAACAGTGCTGTAATAAAATCAAAAGGTGCTTCAAACAATTATTAGTTAAAGGGTGTGTACACTTATACAACCACATTATCTTATTTCTTGTTTTTTATTCTTCCCCCTAAAAGATTGTACAATTTTTTTCATTTGAATTGTTCATGTTGTAGGTGACATTAAAGGTGGAAAAAGTTCTGACATGATTTATCTTGGTCTCGTTTTTTTACATCACAAAACCTGGCATTTTGACAGGGGTGTGGAGACTTTTGATATCCCCTGTATCTATCAAAGTATCTATTCATAAATCTAATAAATCACCTGTCTATACGTCTTTATATCTATGTATTTATCACATGTCTGTAAAAAATATAATCTAATTAAATATTTTTTCTCTGAAAATGGTGTGATAATATAAAATAGTGTTTATATTAAACTTTGCTGTTCATATATATAATAATAATAATAATAATAATAATCTTATTTATATAGCACCTTTGAAAACAAATCTTTACTGATCGAAAAAGCGTGGCAGAAACTTGGGAGGGAGACAAAATAAACCTTTGACAGACAGAAAGAAATGACAGAAATTCTATCAATGCAAAAACAAACTTCAATGCAAAGGGTTAACAAGAATAAATGTACCTTATATTTTATTTTATTCTATTAGACATGAAACAGAATATAAAAAAGTAGTGTTTGAGAACAGTAATCAATCAGGTTATCAGGTATAATCTAGACAAAGATCAGATCAGAATATAAGAGACAACACAAAACTAAAACATTGAAAAAAAGGAAGCAAAAATACATTGAATTGAATATAATAAAAAAAAAAAGATAGGAAAAAAACGTATACAAAGAGACAATTATTGAAATAATATTAGTGAGAAAAGAAAAAAAAAGGCATATGATTTGTTCTTTAGAGGGAGAAGAGAGATTTGTGAAGTGGTTTATGAATGTGTGTATGAGATAGGGCCTGGAGTAGGCTAACAGAATGAAGTAATGAAACAGTAGACCGATAAATCATTGTTAGGAAAGAGGTTTTAAAAAAGTATTAAAGGACAGTAAATAGGTTTTAAGAAGAAAAAAAAGATGACATCAGATCAGATGGAATGGAAAGAGATAAAAGGCTGAAGAACAATGAGAAGAATAAATAAACCAGTAGATGAATAAATGAATGAATACATAAATAGATAACAAAGTAAGACCTGTAAAGAGGATCAGAGGAGGCGTGGGAACAAAGAAATAGATTGAGAGAGTTAGATAATAAATGAAAAGGGAAAGAATAATAATAAAGTTTATATAAATAACAATACATTTTATTCAGTTCATTTTTATTTATTTAAATTTATTGTGGATTATTTCATTTTTTATTTAGTCATTTATCTGATCTCATCATTTTATGATTTTTACATATTACCTCTCAATATTTTCATATTTTATTCTTTTTTATTTGCTGTGTTTACTTTTAGAGTAGAATCTTAGTTTATTTTACCGGTTTAATATTTTAGAGTTTTATTATCTTATTAATTTATCTTATTTAAGAGAGTTTAATTTCCCATCTTGAGTTTTAACATCTTATTTTACCTCCAGTGTTTCTTCATTAAGATATCATGACAGCGTTTCTTTTTCTTCTTCTTCTTCTTCTTCTTCTTCTTCTTCTTCTTCTTCTTCTTGCATATATCATGTTCTTAACCTTACATATGGATTGTGGGGTGGGTTTGGGGTCGGTTGGGTTAAAATGTCACTGACTCTGCTATCCTTATCTCCTCAGAGCGGTCGTTCCAAAGTAAATATGTAAATATTTATGTATTAGTCAAGTTTAATGCTGAAACAGCAAGCTGATTGAAACTAATGACATAATCAGCAAAAATATTTTGTCTTGTTTGCATTTAGAGCAAATGTTCCAGTCCCTGTATCTCAGTTTGGAGTATATATCATAACATGTGGAACTTGAAGGAAGCTTTGACTGATGACTTTTCCCAAATAAAGACAAACCACATCCATCAGTAATGCACATGAATAGCAGGATAAGCTGTAGTCTTGTTTATTTGTGTTTTATTCTTACACTGAAAATCCATGGAGTGTATCAGGGAACAGGAACATGAAGAGTTGTAACACCGTGCAACAGAAATATTTGAAGTACACAGCACACTAAGATGTGGAAATGGGACAAACTACCTGTGTTACATGCCGCTCATCTGTTCATTTCTCTCTTTTCTTGCCCTCCTGCAAATCCTGCCTTCTCTCTACCATCTCTCTCCATCCTTTTTGTTTCCTCTCATGCTTGGGGAACATTTGGGGCCATATGGTGGGTTATGTAACTTATTGGTGGAGCATAGATGTTGGGGGGGTAATTATCCTTTCATTAGAGCACAAGTCGCTGGTGTTTTTTTAGAAACTGACAGCTGACCCCACCGAGACCACATTTATGAGAAGAAATAAGCAATAAACAGTCAAATATATGGCTCCAAATGTTATCAGATGAAGAATTTAAATTAATCTGATAATAAGATTAAAATGCAGAAGCTCGCCAGGAAAGTAAATCCATGAAACAGTAATTCAAAGTATTGACCCACACCCACAAATGGACATTTACATACTTAGATTTGAATAGTTAATAAGGCTAATGATGCCTGGAAGGACTGTGGACTGAGCTGCAGTGTGTTAAGTATTCACAAAGACCATGAAGGGCTCAATTCAGACCTGGTTGAGGTTGTCTTTACGAAAGCAGAACCTCCTCCGCCTCATTCTGAGGATAATAATTCTGAGATCCTTAATATTTGAATATCTCTGAACACACTGCTTCCAGGAAAGCCGTATTCCAGACTTGAAGGTGGAAATGGTTTGATGTGAGTCGATTTTTCTCTTGACTGTTTTGGCAGGGAGGTAACGAGTGTCCAGTGAGTACAATGTACCAGGAGATGCATAATACATGATGAGATCAGGGTAATGTAAGCCTGCTGATGAAATTTTGGGGCTGAAAGATATTTAGAGCTAAAAACCTGATCACGCTGTCTATCAGATAACGTGTCGTGTTATGATTATTTAATATAAAAGCAGAACATTTTTATGTGGATGTTGAATAATTGAGTAAGACATTTAACGTTTGAAATATAAACCTGTCAGTGCTCTGCGGGGAACAAACTCTGTAATGGTTTCTGAATTACCTCAGACGTATCTTTGGCAATTTCGCCCCGCAATTTCTTGTTACCCTACATTAAGGCTGGCACATATACAGCCAATGATGTATGTGTTACAACTTAATACCAGCTATTATATCTGCTCTTTCTGAGTCATTTGTTTTTCAGGGTGGAGTGTGACGGATACATACATGGCTTTGTTTGTTTGAATATAAGGGCAGTGGGAGGAAAGGGAAGTGACAAATGCGACATTTAGCATGCATCAATATTTATATGCAGTTGTTATAAAAATGTAGAAGAAGCTCACCTGTGGGTAATGATCATGTTGCCCATTTCCCTGTTTGTATGTCAATCAATCAATCAATCAATCAATCAATCGATCAATCGATCAATCAATCAATCAATCAATCAATCAATCAATCAATCAATCAATCAACCAATCAATCAATCAATCAATCAATCTATCAATCAGTTTGTATTTGTTTAGCACCAAACAGAGCAGGTCTAGACCACTCTATGTTAAATTATGAACAGAGACCCAACAACAAGGCAGGGCAAGACTTAGTCTTACTCCACCTTAATCCACCATGAGCATTGCACCTCACAGTATTTAGCTAGTTACAGCGGAGAGGACAAACTTCCTTTAACAGGCAGAAACCTCCAGCAGAACCAGATTCATGTTAGACAGCCATCTGCCTCGACCGAGTTGGAGTCCAGCATGTCTGTATCAGCTGAAGTCTGGAACGTCCACAGCAGGAGGAGGTCTACGGCAGCTCAGAGGAACCTACGAGACAAGGGAGCTCAGGGACTCCAGAAAGGTCTATGGTTAGTAACTCTAATGGGACAGGGAGAGTTAAAGTAAGGGATGAGGGGGGTGGTGGGTGAGATAGGATCCCAGTGTGTCAGTGTGCCAGTTCCCCTGATAGTCTAAGCCTATGGCAGCATAACTAAGAGCTGGTCCAAGTCTAATCCAACTCTAACTTTAAGCTTTATCAAAAAGGAAAGTTTGAAGCCTACTCTTAAAAGTAGAGAGGGTGTCTGCCTCCTGGACCCTGACTGGTAGATGATTCCAAAGGAGAGGGGCCTGATAACTGAAGGTTCTACATCCCATACTACTTTTAGAGACTTTAGGAACGATGAGCAGGCCTGCATGTTGGGAGCGTAGTGTTCTAGAGGGGTAATAGGGCACTATGAGCTCTTTAAGATTTGAAGGTGCCTGATCATTAAGAGCTTTGTAGGTCCAGTCCTGTTTGAGTGTTCTACCTGTGCAGCTGCAGCCATGAGGAGCCTGATTGGTGGACAGTCTTAAGAGCCGGCTGCAGACCTCTTCATTCAGGAGCTTCGTCTCACTTTGTGACATACAGCAGAGCTCTTGTTGGGGGCTGTTCATTAATTGTGTCTCTGTTTCTTAGCACTCAATCCAGCAAAGAAGTTGCCAGTGAAAAGTTTAGTATCAGACAAATACACACGCAGGTGAGGATTTGTTTGTTCGACACCCAAGGTTTACGAGTGGTTCTGTTTGTTTAGCGTAGTTAGCTTTTCTTTTCATTTCTCTGGACCTAGTAAGAAGAGTTTCAGAGTCCACTTTCTGTTGTCCTTCAACAGCAATCATTGGCCCTTTTCAGCTCCTTTATGTGTTTTTCGACAGCAGGAACCACAGTCAAAATTTAGTTCTTGGGTATTTTATCTCCGTCCTGAAAAGACATTTAAATCTTTAGATCTTTAAATTGTAACACTGGTCAATCTCAGCGATGCCTTTAAATCCATCTTCTTGCTTTAAGGTGAGTGTTTCAGTATTTTTTCATCCTCTTTGTCTGTCGAGCTAGTCTCAGTCCGAGTGTTGCCTCAATGAATCCATTTGCAATAAAGCACAATCAGAAATAGCACAAGAGGAATCTCCTCCATGCTAGCATCCTAATGCTAACTGTAGTGTCACACCTACAATGTGCTTTTCAACTGCAGGAACTTTCCCCAGGACCTAGGAACCTTTTCAATACCTCTGTGTTTTTCAACAGCAGGAAAAAGGGTCTAATTTGAATTCTGGGCAAGTTAATCTACCACCTGAAAAGCCCCTACTTGGGGGGTAATATTTCCCAAAGGTCCAGGAACTTTGGGGGCGGGGCCTGCAATGCTGAACGTTTCTGGTTGTGTTTTTCACCTCTTTTCACTTTTTAACACCTGTGATTCCCTTGGCTTAATAACTCCTTAACATCCGTCTTCTCTGAGCCAGATAGTGTGAATGCGTCTCTGGCAGCGCCCAGTGTTACGGTTTTAAAAGTGACCCTGTAAACTGGAGACCTTCAGCTAAATCATTAAACTTAAGATATTACACAAAAGTGTTAAAAGACTGAAATATTGACTATTTTAAAGGTGACATATCACTCTTTTTTCATCAATATATATTGGTCTAAGAGGTCCCCAAAACATGTCTTTAAAGTTTATGCTCAAAAAAACACTTTGAAATCAGATTTTGGTCTGCCTGAAATGCCCTCTTTTTCAGCCCTGCTCAGAACACTCTGTTTTCTCTCTGACCACGCCCCCTCAGGACGTGGGTGTGGCCTCGGCTCTCCAGCACGTTGATCTAATGTTTACATGTTGGCTGAATATACACGGCTGCTCACAGACCCGCGTTACTTCAACCCTCTGAATCTGATCCAGAATCCGATCCTGACGGAGAGGCGCCTGTAGCAGGACCTTTCTGAAGGATTGGTCACAGATTCTGTGTTTCTTGTTGTTTTATTTATCAGTATGTCGACGTGTGTCTTGGTACACAGCTACAGCTACGACATGTAGCTATGTGGCTATGCTAACTAGCGCTAGCACTTTTCCATGACAAATAAAAATCATCCCCTAGATCTTCAAATCTGCAGACGTGGGGAGTAAAACCGACCTCTGTGTTTACTGCCAGGGTTTTAACCAGAACCAGAAAATTCGACCACATCTCCCCGGTTTTAGCTTCCTTGCACTGGCTCCCTGTATGTTTTAGAATTGATTTTAAGATTTTACTGATTACTTTTAAAGCCTTGCATGGGCTTGCTCCGAGTTATATAGCGGAGCTTTTAACACCCTATGAGCCGACACGTACATTGAGACCCTCGGGCAGAGGTTTACTGTGCATTCCAAACACTAAAATGAAAACAAAAGGGGACAGAGCGTTTGCAGTAAGGGGTCCGACGCTCTGGAAGCTTCTGCCCGAGGAGATCAGGTCTGCTGAGTCAGTGAGCTCTTTTAAATCCCTTCTTAAAACATACTTTTATCACAGAGCCTTCCCGGATTTTATCTGAATTTTATTTTATTTTAACCGTCTTTAAGAAATATATTTTGAAAGAATTTTATTCCTTTAGAGTTCTTTTAAGGGAATTTTATGTCTTTTAAAATATGTTTTATTTCTTTATCTTGACTTGTGTGTTTTTATGATCTGCCTGTTTTATTTGCTACCCATGTAAAGCACTTTGTAACCTGGTTTTGAAAGGTGCTCTACAAATAAAATTATTATTATTATTATTATTATTAAGACAGCCTACAACTAGCATGCCTCCCTCCTAAGCTCCTTGTTAGCACACATGTGTGCAGGTAATGAAAAACAGAGGAGGGGTTGAGTTGTATTTTATACAGTCTATGGGCTGAACAAGCTCCGAGCTCTGACTCCGTGACAGACCGGATATTGTTGTGACGTAACAAAAACACTGAAGTCTGAAACGGCTCGTTTCACACACATTCACAGAAAGGTGGAGAAATCAGAACAGGGGCAGAATGGATTTTTTTCATTCTCAGAGGGTTTGTAGACATGCCAGGGAAACATATTTCAGGTAGAGAACCATTAAAAAGTTGATTTTGCATGATATGTCACCTTTAACACTTGGTAACCCTGATACCATTATCTGATCGACTACATGAATTATTTTAAAGAGAGAAAATGATTTGGCAAAAATTGGCAAAGACTAAAATCTGACTAAAATGTTTTGAGTTTCCGTCGACTAAAACTAGACTAAAACTATAAAAGGCTGAAAAGACTAAAATGTGACTAAAACTAACAGACATTTTCGTCTATAAAGTAAGACTAAGACTAAATCTAAAATAGCCGCCAAAATGAACACTGGTATGAAAAGGACTGACCAGCTAAGGTAACGGCGAAACAAAAACACAAGCAAACTTTGGTGGAGTCATTCAGCAGACGAGCTCTTAAGGGCAACAGATGGCGAGAAATAACAACACTGCAAAGTAAACTGTGCCGATTCAAGCGGTCAATGGTTGATTTTATTTGTATCATTAACAACATCAAATATACTTTAACCAAGAGCGAGCTTAAGGGACTTTTACAAACACTTTTTTTGAAGGATGCAAAGCATTGTCAATTCTTGTTAATATCAAGATACAATATCTTGTCACCCCTCAGCCCCAGACGCTCCCTCTGGAGGTTTTCAGGGCATGTCTTGCTTGGAGGAGACCCCAGGGGTAGACCCAGATCTTGCTGGAGAGATTAAATGTCCCATCTGGTCTGGGAAGGCCTCGAGATCCCCGAGGAGGAGCGGGAAAACGGTGCTGGGGAGAGGGATGTCTGGGTGGTTTTTGCTTCCGCTGTCTGACTCCGGGTGAGCGGAGGAAAATGAATGAATGGATGCTGCAAAGATCAATCAACGCTGGAGAATGATGGTGAAATGATAGAAGTGAGGATCCACGCAGACCACATCAATCGATGAGTCGAGAGTGTTTGGGAAGACATTTATTTGGTACATTTCACATTTGGCATTATTTTACAGCCAAACAGGCCGAGGTACATCACTTAGGTAACAGTCCACATAAGGCACATGGGCGTACGATAGCTCCGCTCTGCTGGAAATGTTTTCAGAAGAAAACAAAGAGGAAAAACTCAAAGCATAATCAGAAGCCTATTTTCAGCAGTACTTTTATGATAATCAGATTTGTGAACTGATCCATGCAATATTACAACTGACACACACAAACACACACACACACAATCACAGACCCACAATTCAAAGTGACATTTTCTGAATGTTAATAATATGTCTCCTGCTCCACCCAACCTGGAAGAGAAGAGGAGAGGAAGAGGAGAGGAAGAGACAGAAAGAGAGGGAAAGTGTCAGAGAGCGAAATGACAGGCGAGCAGATTTCATGAAATCCTTTTGTTTCAGTCTATTTGTATTCATCTCCTCGCCTTTGTCTTTGTACATTTCCAAACCGATCCTCCTAATAACTCGAAGACTTTGATCAGCCACCCGTGTCTCACAGATTAACAGAAATGATTAACTGTCACCGTAAATTGTATTTGTCTCGCCGTGTCTTGCCCCCTCTCAGCTGAAGCGTTATGGCAGCGAGCGGGTTCTGAGTTATTGTAGTGTATCCACATCATGCGGAAGATCTCTGGAGTGCATCTCAAGAGTCTCCGGTTTCATTTCCTCTCTGCGGTTTCTCTTGTTGTCAGACAGGTACAGTCTATTTCCTGGTGTAAGTGTTACACGTGTTCTCTGATCTGTCAGAGGTTATTAAGATTGATGGCTGCACGCTCATTGTAGCTCATCACTGCACAAATCATTCCATGTTTTTACAATAAGAAGGGAGGAGTTTGAAGAATTGAGAGGTTTGAGAAAGACATTTCAGGAATGGATGTGTATACTGTTTGTTTGGGGGTTTTTTTATTAGATTTTTTTCATTATTTTGTTTTTTTTTTGTTTTTTTCCAAGTATTTATTTATTTTATTCTATTGTTACTATTTTTATTCTTGTTGCTTATAATGTATCTATGTTTTTTCAAGTTATATTTTTTGGCATTTATGCCTTTGTTGGATAGGACAGCTGAGGAGAGACAGGAAATGTGGGGAGTGGAGAGTAGGGAAGGACATGCATCAAATGGTCGAGGCTGGAATTGAACCTGCAACTTTGTGTTACAATGTCATTGTATGAAAAGCACTTCATAAATAACGTCTGATTGATTGATTGATTGATTGATTGATTGATTGATTGATATTTACATCAACTTCTGTGTAAACACCTGATCTGATGGTTTTAAAGTGATTCTTATTGCACGTATGCTCCACATGACAGGACGAGTTGCTGCTTTTGTTCTAACTGGAATGCACAGAGAATATTTATGCTGGATACTCCAAATGTAGGAATCCGAAATCACATATGCAAGAGACGAGGAGAGATCTCGTGTGCAGTGACTTTAGTTCAATCACGCAGCGACACTTCTTCTATTATTTTGGCGCATTAGAGCGCAGAAATGTCAGAACGGTTTTACTCTGATGATTAAATGTTTAATGCACGTCTTCATCAGATCATTCTATGAGGTTTTCTACTTTCAAAGTTTCCTGTTTCTTCATCTTTTTCATCTGTCTTGTGTCTTTGGGGTAGTTCAGTTGCCTTTCCCTGTGTTCTTTGTGCTTGTTCGTTCAGTCTCAGTGTTTCCTGTTTTATCTTGAAGTACTTCTTCCTTCTGTGTCTGGTTTGCTTTACTTCCTGCCCTCATGTGTTCCCCTCCTGTTTGATGACACTCATTAATTTGCGTCTTTTGTCACACCTGTGTTGATTACCCAGTGTGTGTTTACTTTCTCTGGTTCATTAGTCTCGTTTGCATGTTTCCTGCTTCTTCCAGCGTTCAATCAATCAATCTTTATTTATATAGAGCCAAATCACAACAAACAGAGCAGGTCTAGACCCTGCTCTATGTTCTATCATTAACAAAGACCCAACATCAAGACAGGATAAGATCCAGTCCCACCTTACAGACAGGACTCAGTCCATGTAAACAGTGATGTTGGAATCTCCAATAAGAATGCATATGTAAATAAAGCTTGTGTTTCCTGAACTGTGCCAAGAGTACCAACATCATTTTTTTTTTAAATCTTTATTTAACCAGGAATAGTTCCATTGAGATACAAAGTCTCTTTTAGGAGGGAGTCCTGGCCGAGACTGCAGCATAAAAAGTTTCACAAAGAGATCAAGACAAAACAACAAACAATATCACGTAACTATTACGTTAATCAATAAGTTTGCAGTGTTAAGCAGTAAAACATGTGAACAAGCTGATCAGATGATCCTTGATCCTACTTTCAAAATCCTCCAATCAAAATGAATCAATCCAGTTTTAGGTGAGCTTGAAGCTCAGACCAGGATGAGGGAGCAAAAACCTTAAAAGCACTTTTACTGAGGACTGACAAAAATAATTTGCCCATGGGACCAAAAGATTACGGCGACTGAAACTTTAGAAGTCAATGAAGAGCATAAATGAGACGTCAGATCATGGAGTTTGGCTTTAAAGAGAAAGACATACCAATGCTCCTTTGCTGAACAATTCAACTCCAAGTAGCGCAAACCCTAAAACTGTCATTTAACGTCTAAATAGAAACACTGTAATGATTTCAGAAGTAGTTTATACTCTTTGAAAATGTTTGAATGTTACTCATGGACTCATTAAGGTGCCGTGTCCACTGCCGCCGTTTCTGCACTGGGAGCGCCCATGACCTCAATTTGAGGCCACTTCTCACCAGCGTTTACTGCTAGGTCCCGAAAGTATTCCTGTGGCACTTCTGCTTCCATAAGTAAGTTTAAAATTCTCTGTATGCTAAAACCTGCCTTTCAAGAAACCCAAGGGCGCTTCACAGGGTCAGGTAGGGGGTCTGGGGGGTAGGTGGCAACACTAGCTAACAGGGCAAGGCCTTGAGGAAAAGGTGCGTTTTGACTGCTTTTTAAAACTGTCCAGGGTTGGGGCGCTGCAGAGGTCAGGTAGGGAGAGAGTTCCACAGAGTAGGGGCTGCCACACTGAAGGCTCTGTCTCCAAAAGTCTGCAGCTTAGTCCAGGGGAAGGAGAGGAGACCCAGGTCCGAGGACCATAGGTTCCGGGATGGAGTGTGTTGGTGGAGGAGGTCAGCCAGGTATTGGGGGGCGAGGGCGTGCAGGGATTTGTAAGTGAGGAAGAGTTGTTTATAGGAGATGCGGTACTTCAATGGAGGCGAGGAGGAGGTGAGTGGGGGTGATGTGCTGCCAAGGCTTGGTATGTGTGAGAACCCTGGCAGCTGGGTTCTGCACGTATTGGAGCCTGAGTCCAGGGCATTGCTGGGTACCCCGAACAGGACTCCATTGCAGTAATCCAGCCGGGAGGTAATGAAAGCGTGGAGGAGGGTCTTGGCAACTGAATCAGAAAGAGATGGATGCAGACGGGAGATGTTCTTCAGGTGGTAGAAGGCAGACTTGGTGACAGATTTGATGTGTGACTGGAAGGAGAGGGTGGAGTCAAGAATGACACTCAGGTTGCGGACTTCAGGAGATGGGGAGATGGAACAGCCATCCACATGGAGGAGGAGATCTCCAACATTCCCGAGCAGTGGCTTGGGGGCCACAACCATGAGGTCTGTCTTTCTACTGTCAAGTTTGAGAAGTTTAGTTGTCATTCAGGGTTTTAAGGCGTGGAGGCAGTTGACCAGAGACTGATGGGGAAGCGGGGTGGATGGGGGTTTTGATTGGTCGGTGATCAAGAAGTGACATTAATGAGCACTGAGGTGTTCCAAAAGTTGAACTGTTTTCAACTGAGAGTGCTGCGACAAGAATCAGCTGACACTGAGAGGGTTTTGAAAACAGCAGTGGACACGGCACCTAACACATCAATATAGCGAGGACTTGACCTTGCATGACCTCTAACATTAATGTCAGCCAACATAATGCAAGTAAACCCAATCAGATCCAAACTCTCCACAGAGGGTTGATTATTTTAGCTCCTCTCTCTTCCATGATCCTCCCTGAATATATATTTGTCGTCTTCTTAACGGAACAAACTCACCCTCCTTATTTCTCCTTATTTTCTGCTCATGAACTGTGTTGGGTAAAATGTAAACAAAGGCTCCATCTGTAAAGTGCTTCTATGGAATTACACTGTGACAGGCTGATGCCTTTGGAAAGTCATACAGCGGTATCATTTCATATTTACAGCATATAATGACCAGCTAAAAACGTCAGAGTATGTTTAATTAGAGCGGAACAATGGGAATACAGTGACTGCAGCATAAAGCGGTCTAAATAAGCTCATACGTCTCAATGGATGATGTTATTCTGTTGTTATTGGTATATGCCAGATAGCTTCTTTCTTGTTACACTCCTAAAATGAATGTGATCTGAAACATTAGGGAACCTTTGCTTTAAAACGTGTTTTCATAGCCTCTTTAAAGAAAGTAAGCATCTTGTTTTTGCACCTTAAATGTATTCACACATGTATAAAGGCCTCTGGTTGACATTCAGCCCAGTTGCAGCTCCTGGCCCCAAAAATCAGATCAGATTAGATTCCAGTGGTGCTGCGTGTTTGTCACCATTTTATGCTCCATTTATCAAATGGAATTACGCAGCAAACAGCCAGACAGCAGGACATTTACATGCTACTTTGTCAGAAATCAAACCTGGAAGACAAGCGGTAATCAGTCAAGTGTTGCGAAAGCGGTGGCGGCGGCGAACACATGAGAATTGTTCAGCATTAAGCGGATTGTTGGGTGCCTGAGAGTCTGCAGCTGTGTTGCAACAGATGAGGCTTTGAGGCTCTTGTGTGGGAAGAGTTAGGGTTAATTATGATTTTTAGATTTGGAAACAGAGAAGTGTCTGCTTTATTAAATGTTATAACAAGACAATATTTTTTGTGTTTGCAGCATTTGAATCCTGAACAAATTTCCCCTGAGAGACTTGAAAGTGTGACCTGTGGTATTCTATGATGTCGTGCCATGGAGTATAGCACCATATTATACCCTATGATATTAATATGTCATATCAGATCATATAGTATCATAACATAACATATTGTATCATAACATAGAGTATCATCTTGTGTCACATCTTATAATAACTTACTGTATTACATTGTATTCCATTGTGTTTAATTGTATCATATATTGTATCATATTATATTTTACTGTATCATGCTAGTTTCATATTGAATATTCTTTTATCATATTGTATAATATCTGCAGGACCATGTTGTATATTATCGTAACATATTACATCATGTTGAACCGTAATGTAACGTTACATTTTATATGATGTGGTATCATACCGTTACTTAACATAACATAATGTAAAATAACATTTTAGATGATGTGGTATTGTACCGTTACTTAACATAACGTAATGTAACATAACATTTTATATGATGTTGTATTGTACCGTTACTTAACATAATGTAATATAACATAACATTTTCTATGATGTGGTATGGTATCGTTACTTAACATAATGTAATGTAACATAACATTTTATATGATGTGGTATGGTATCGTTACTTAACATAATGTAATTATAACATAATATTTTATATGATGTGGTATGGTATCGTTGTATTATGTCATGTTTTATCTTATAGTGCTTAACGGTAGCGTATCATAGAGTTTTTTGTCATAGTAATTAATTTTATCATAATCAATACCATATCTAATCATATTGTATCATATGGTATGATATCTTATCGTAAGGTATTTTGCATCATGGTGTATGATATTGTATGATATTGTATGATATTGTATGATATTGTATCGTATAGTATCATATTGTATTTTATTGAATATTGTATCGTATAGTATTGTATAGTATCATATTGTATCATATTGTATTTTATAGTATCATATTGTATTTTATAGTATCATATTGTATCATATAGTATCATATTGTATCATATTGTATCATATTGTATCATATTGTATTTTATAGTATCATATTGTATCATATAGTATCATATTGTATCATATTGTATCATATTGTATTTCATAGTATCATATTGTATCATATAGTATTTTATAGTATCATATTGTATCATATTGTATTTTATAGTATCATATTGTATCATATTGTATCATATTGTATTTCATAGTATCATATTGTATCATATTGTATCATATTGTATTTTATAGTATCATATTGTATCATATTGTATTTTATAGTATCATATTGTATCATATTGTATCATATTGTATTTCATAGTATCATATTGTTTCATATAGTATCATATAATATCATATTGTATCATATTGTATTTCATAGTATCATATTGTTTCATATAGTATCATATAATATCATATTGTATCATATAGTATCATATAGTATTTTATAGTATCATATTGTATTGTATTGTATTTTATAGTATCACATTGTATCATATTCAATCGTATTGTATTGTATATTATCTCATCTTATCTCATGTATTGTATCAAATTGTATATCATGTCCTATAACATATTGTATCAAACAGTACTGTATCATTTTTTGAATTTAATACGTTGTGTTGTCTTCTATCATATCATACATGTGTGGTAGTGTTATATTAAAATATATCATATTGTATTCTATCATATTGTATCACTTTTTCGATATACATCTTACAACCCATATAAAAAAGATGAAATGGATACTTTAATCTTCTTTTTTTACTGACACCTAACGTGATCTTTCTCTCGTCTCTATTGGTCAAACAGCTGCAGGGATCCTTGAGGTCACATTAGGAGAGCAGAGCTGTGATGACGTTGTGGATCAGTGTGTCTTTAACAGAGTGGACGGTCAACTTTATAAGATGATTATTCTTAAACAAGGACAGTAAGAAGGCTGAGAGAGGTTCAGAGGATGGTAGAAAAGGTCTGGAACATGTGCTTCCTCAGATAGGCATGTCAATCACTTCACCATCACTTGGCTTTTTTTTCTTCCTTCAGCTTATTAACAAGACAAAGAGGGTTGAAACCTTTTAATCTGGGCTTCTCTTAATAACTGCTTACCTCCAGGGCTCCTCCTCAGAATGAATTTACGGACCTCATCATAAATGAAGATGAGAAGACTGTATGGGAAGGCACAGAACCACCACAGGGTCCTGGGAGGAAGAGAGGAAGAGTGTGAAAAGGGGTGCGGATGGATAGAGTAGCAGTGTGAGTCACAGGCAAATTGTTAAATTCATTGCAGCCATTTTTGAATATTAAGGATAACAGGGTGGTGTTTAAGAAGATCACAGACTTCATTTAAAGTCGAGAGTGACAGGCTAATGGCAGCCTATTAGGTCCTTAAGAAGTTATTTTACGGTTCAGTGGAGATATGCATATGCAGAGCGTACTTCAGGGGGTACATGCGCAAAGCCACGTCCATTCCAGGGCAGTAGGAGAGGAAGGCAGCCAGAGCCGTCTCCACAAACAAGCCAAAAATGAGGATCCTGTTCCTGTTGGACGGAGAAAGAAAAAAGGAAAAGGCTTAGACAATGTACCTTCAAATCAAAAATAAATCATACAACACTGCCTCAAACAATCGGCCTGACATCTTACTTCATGCCCTGCTGGAAGAGGGAGTTCCTCCTGGTCTTACAGATGATAAGATCGGCCCACTGCACAACCACGATGCTGGCAAAGAAGGAGGTGTGGCAGGTGAACTCGATGATCTTCCTCTGCTCGTAGGTCTGCAGGGTCGAAACACAAACACATCATGAATAGGTCTAAATAATAATAATAATAATAATAATAATAATAATAATAATAATAATAATAATAATAATAATATTAACAATAATAATAATAATAATAATAATAACAATAATAATACTACTACTACTTCTACTACTACTAATAATAATAATGTCAATAACAATAATAATAATAATAACAATAATAATACTAACAATACTAATAATACTACTACTACTACTACTACTACTACTGCTACTACTACTAATAATAATATTAACAATAATAATAATAATAATAATGACAATAATAATAATAATAATAACAATAATAATACTAATAATACTAATACTACTACTAATAATAATACTAATAATGATAATAATAATAATAATAATAATAATAATAATAATGATAATAATAATAATAATAATAATACAAATAATAATAATAATAATAACAATAATAATAATAATAATAACAATAATAATACTAATAATACTAATATTACTACTACTACTACTAATAATAATAATAAAATAATAATGATAATATTAAAAACAATAATAATAATAATAATAATAATAATAATAACACCAACAATAATAATAATAATAATAATAATAATAATAATTGATCAGTTATAGAGTTTTTCATGGTACTCAAAGTCGCTTTACAGAAAAAAATTATAATACTGATTATAAATAAATAAATAAATAAATAAGAGTCTTCTCAGAGTGTGCGCTGGTATGACTTTTCAACACGCCTTGCTTCTTACCCACTGCTGCCCATAGCTGTCCTCCAGGTCGTTGAGATCACGGTCGTCCCAGTTGATGCGGATACCCACCAAGAAGCCTGGGGGGAAGCCGTTCTCCGCCAAAATCACAAAGTAGGTGAAGAAACCTCCGAGGGCCTGGATCATGCCTGGAGACGGAGAGGAAGTCAACACCAAAACATCCTCCATCGAGACACATTCAGTTATAACAAAAGAAACCTGAACAACTGGCACCCTCCATTCCTGCCTTGTGAAACAGAAATAACTAGGAGTGAGAGCAAATATCAACAGGTGAATAAATCATCGTCCTGACCTGTGTGATAAAGTATCAATATTTTAATTCGATAAATGCAGCTCTAGATCTCCCTCAGAGTGTCACTACTTAATGACTCCAGCAGTGGAGCTAACGGCATGAATGAGGGGAACATGAGGAGCAGTTTATTGACCGCAGAAGAAAAAGACAGCGGAGTTGATAAAGTGATTGGGCGGCTGACTTGGTTCTTATCTTGTAGTGTCTTCGGGCAAAACACTGACCCGGGACTTCAACCAGATCCATGTCTGGTAGCACCGGATCAGCACTGGATCGTATTTCACTTAACTACAACAACAAGCCGTCATGATGAGCGGAGCCAGGCCTGGAGTCAACAGGTCAGAGGTTTTCAGAGGACCAGAAAGACAACATGGATGAGGAGAGGAGGAGGAGGAGAATCCTTGATTCAGTGATTACTGCGGGAAAACCTCGGTCACATGACTCCAGCTGTCCAGCGGTCCTGGTCCTTGCCGCGTTCTGAAAACCTGTCGAGGGTGCTGAATCTTTAACAGTTCGAGCCTAAATAACATTTCCGGTGGGAAAGCTCACACTCTAATCTTGTGAGTTTGAATGGTCTCCTTAAATGTATGACGTTATTATGTTCCATAACTCATGGTGCCGTTGATCCCCATCTTGCTGTGGCTGATGATTTGCATTCATACTCTGATAGCATCAACACTCTGCTCAGAAATAGGAGCATTTTGATAGTTTTTCTTTGTAAAGTGAAATGCAGAATGAAAAAGCCTCATGATGCATTTTTCAAACATTTTTCTTGTTCACTTCTGGGTTTGAAAATGCTCCAAAAAGAGACTATTACTCAGAGTTCAAAGGGTTAACACCCATCAACACAACCTGGTGCCGGTTCTTCATTTCCTGTGGATTAGCAGATTAATAAGCATCATCTCAATCCTGGTTCATCCTGTGGAGGGGGTTTGTGAACGTGAAGACTAAAGCACCGAAATAAGACGTCCATCATGCTGAAAACGTTCCGCCCACTCTGACAAAACAAATTTCCCAACATGGAATTAAAACTCACTACGGGCTGTTATTGCTGTCCTCAGCTGTCTGGAGCCATTACTTAGAAAACAGCAATAACGTTACAGAGGGCAGACGGAGCGGAGATATAATCACCTGAGCTGTTTAATTAAGTGACAAAAAAAAAAAAAAGAGGGAACACAGTCAATTTAATTGTCTTGTTTTGTTGTAATTCCTGAAAATAAGTGATGGAAAAATATTAGACCATCAGGGTTAGAACTGCTACTGCTTGTCAGAAGAGCTCTTGTGCAAAGACATCCATTATCTATAATTTCTGTTATTCTGCTACTTGTTCTGTCAAAACATTGCCCCTATTGCTGCACGGTGTAAAATCTAACACCGCGGTACACAGTTTACACAAAGGACTTGTAAACACTCACCCATCACTGCAGATATATTCTCTTTATGTTACAGGTAATTTATACTCAGGTCTCTGAAATCCTTTGAAAATGGATAAGTGGCGCCGACTCTTCAAAACAAACAGAGAAAGGGGTCACATTGTTCTGCAGGTCTGTGATTAGAGGTTCCTGGAAAGTACAGTGTAATGTACTCAAAGGGGTTTGAATGCATCTCTTCATATGCAGTGATTAAAGTGCTTTTAGGTTGCATGTGGAAGGTCAGATTACATCGGTTAATACCAACATGCATGAAAATAAACAATACATATACTTAGCTTGGTAAAATGGTGAAAGACTGTGTTTACGTATATGTAAATGTTCCACTCACTACATATCACATTCACACTCGTTTTCACAGAAGAGAACCAGGACAAACTGATCCTACTCCCACACTGCTGGTGATGCCTTCAGGAGCATTCTCAGGCTTTTCCAGGACTTCCACCAAATCCGTGTCCAGTCTGGCTCCGTGCGCTCTCTCTTTTCTGTCAACACCCACCGGTTGCGTTTTCAGAACGCAGCAGGGAGCAGGACCTCCGGACAGCTGGAGCCATGTGACCGAGGTTTTCCCGCAGTAATTACTGAATCAAGGATCCTCCTCCTCCTCTCCTCGTCTGAAAACCTCTGACCTGTTGACTCCAGGCCTGGCTCCGCTCATCATGACGCTTTGTTGTTGTAGTTAAGTGAAATACGATCTGGTAATAACACAGAGTGTTTGATCCTGAAAATTAAATTAAATTAAAATCTGGCGCGTCGGATCAGAGATGGAGCCGGAGTGGATCCAGTGGAAGTTAACACATTGACTAGAATAGAAACCTATCAGATCCGGTGCTGTGACGGATTGGACACGGATCAGACATGGAATTGGTGGAATTTGGCCATAGGAGTCGTTGGTGTGCTAATGGCAGTAAGAGTTATTGACCTAGTTCCTGGGAGTTGTTAAGGTCTTCGGTCGTCTATGGCATAGATGACCGAATACTTTAACAAAACCATAGACTCTATGGTTCGTTGGGGTCACATGATCCTCAGTGTGAGAGTGTCCTAACTTGCCAAGGCATTTTGCTCCAGGTGTATGATAGCGTCCTTCATCTAGGACAGGATTATGTGTAAAGCCAACATCTCCTAGGATCCAATGAATCTGTTTGAATCTGCTGTTACTTCACTAAACTTCCCTCTCCTGTCTGAATCATGTCCTGTCACTCTACATCAGACCATCTACTGAATCCTCGTCGTGGATGCCTCAGAACTCCGGGCTAACGTGCCAGAACAGCGCTCTGTAAACGTGACATGACGTGACCCGTAAACGTTTTGACCTGCTGTTGCTCAAGTTGGAAGAATTATGGAAGTTGACGTGAGCAGTTATGAGTGTGTTCAGCTTTAAACTGTGTGTCATCCACTGAAAGCCCTGTCATATTCTGACCTATTTAACAGCACATGAAATTGGGCCAGGCTTTGATTTTCACTATTCCCCAACCATATAAAGCCAGAGATAAAAAGCATGCATTCAAGTCAGCTTCCAACAAGTGAACATGACCAAGATTAAGTAGGAAATAGTTGCACTCTCCGCTCTCAATTTGCTGGAAATGTCACAACAATTAGAAGGAAATTCAAGTACTCACTCCTGACTTTCTGCTCACCTCTGGATCTATTTTTCTTCTCTGAACTCACCTAAACATTTACAAAGGCAGCAGGAAATGCCAGATCTTCTGATAAATGTCAATATTTCATGTTTTCATGCCTTGGATATTTATTACAGCCATATCTTCTCTGCTAGAGGCCTGTGACAGACAACGCCGGTAAAAGGTGGTTATGAGCCACGAGAGGACAAACCTATCTGTCCGTAGGCCATGCTGATGAGGCGTTCATTGACCAGCTTGTCCGTTTTCGGGTTCCTCGGCTGCCGCTTCATGATGTCGCTCTCAGCTGTCTCGTAAGCCAATGAGATGGCTGGAACCTGAGGGCGAACGGGAGGAAAGTATAGGATCAGCTCTCTTTGTGCAGCCTTTGTAATAATAAATGTGCAGGAATTTGTCTTAGTGCCAATGGAACAAAGGCATGATGACAGCGCCAGACACGGGTTACTGCAGACATATCACTATTAACGTCATTCAGCATTCAATCACCGCTCTGAGGGAGAAAAGACGAGAAAAAGGGCAAGGAGAGGGAGAAAAGGAGCAGTGACAGTGACTGAGAGAGAGGCAGGGAGAGGAGAGAGGCTCATAAAGCAGGAGGGTAGAGAGGTCTCTGTAATAAAGATCTTATATTGGCTGGTTTTACCAGGTAAGCAACAGAGCAATATGTGTGACTTAGGGCGGGATATCCTCATGACTTAGGTGGGATTTGAGATGGGGACTCAGCACTGTGAGAGTCTGAAGACAAGCTCTGTGGTGTACAAATCCAGCATGTTTGTGGTGTTATTTTCCTCTGACCCTCAGCAGGAGAGAGAGAGAGAGACAGAGAGAGAGGACAGGGACATGATTTTGCTGGAATTGATTTTTTATACCTCTGAATGTGAGATTGTGTGCAATATCCAAATTCCAGTCTTGAAGCACTCTTAAGTATGCCACATCTCGCTTTGATAAACATATTCTGCAGCCATCCTTTTTCCACATGGCGCTGCTTGCTAAAAATAATCTCAGCAGACTCCAAGTGCTGCTTGTCACGGCTAAGTCTCAGCAGAGCCCTGGAGCCTGTTGCCTCAAGTTGAACTAAGCTGTTAACAAGCTGTTAACAACCTCCCCAGCATGACATGATGGGGAATGTTGTGGTTTTTCCTTGTGTAGTGTACTATAAACACTTTCAGGTACTTTATTGAATGTTTTAATTTTTCATTTCAGGGTGCGACCCTTCAAAGCAGGCATCCAGCTGTTTGCTCCACCAGCAGTTATTGAATACACGCAGACATGTCACTTTTGAAGAGAAGGTTTTATATGCAAAGCAGGTGCAAAAATTAGACGCTTTTCAACTTCAATCACCTCAACTTTAAAGAGGAATGCAGTCAATAAGGAGTGCAGTATCCCTCTGATCTCAGGCGGCTGAGGAAATATTTGTCAACATGAACAAATCTGTCCTGCTGCTGGAAACCAAAAAGGTTCACTTTTTGAAGTCACCTCAGTGAAATAAACTCCTAACGATGAGAGGAAGCTGCTTTATTTCCTCCCATGCAGGATGAAAACGCTCCCTGGCAGTCGTATATGAGGCCATACACCTCATTAATTGTAAAATTTGTGCTTTTGGCTCGTTGGGATGCATGAGAGCCAGATTCAGCCGCACGCTGGTGGCACCGAGCAGGGAAAAATTAAAGTTCAAATAATGAGCACAAGTCCTTTTGAATATATTCATCTTGTGCTTCCTTTCTTTTGCAATGATGGATTACGCCCCTCAGGCGAGCAGCGTGCCAGCTACTCTTTTTGTTGCTGCTGAAAATACAATGGCGAGACTGGCATCTGGAAATGGCAGAGCTGTGAAATGTGAATATGTGTGTGAGCGTCACCCCGGTCTTTGTTCTGCTTGAACAAATGGTCGTCGGCAGTCAGCCAAAAGTGAATTTCTCCCACTGACAGAAAGAACAAATTAAACCAAACGTTTTGTTTCGTTTTACCTCCAGGCTTTCATATTTGACACCAGTATTAAAGCTAGTTTCCTTATTGTCACCTTTGGCTTGCCTGTAGCTATGCAACAATTAGCATCCACTTCATCCAGGAGAACCACATACATTTGGCAAAAATCAGCTCAGAGCGCTGAGAGAGCTTCGCAGCAGGAGCTGATGAATCTAAAACTGAGGTTTGTTGACATCACCTGCACTCAAAAAAAGCAACATGGGTGTCTGTTTTATCAGCATAAGTATAACATGTAGCTTCTATTATATTAATTCATGTTTAGTGGTTAAACATTTTTAAATCATGTAGTTTTAACATGACATGCAAAATCCTTCAAACTACAACATTGCTTTATGTCAACACAATCTAAAGGGTTTAGGTAGGAATCCCATCTGCAATACCTCTCCAGAGCAGAAGGTGGCAGTAACATGCGACAGGCCATCAGCCAAGGTAGCGTGTTTCTGGCAAAGAAGAGCCATTATGGGGAGTTGGGAGAGATCGCCTGTGACTGACTGTGATTGGTGTGCCGGTGGCCTAGCGGTCTAAGCACCCCACATATCGAGGCTTTAGTCCTCGTTGCAGAGGTTGCCGGCTCCACGCCCGGCCGGTCGACCTGCATGTCTTAACCCTCTCTCTACTCCCCACGTTTCCTGTCTCTCTTCAGCTACCCTGTCAATAAAGGCAAAAAGCCCCAAAATATAACATAATAATCATATTATACAATTTATTGTGACCCAAGACAGTTAAGTCAGATCCTACCTTAGTAAATATGTTGAACAACCTTTACAAATTAAGTTGGACCCAAACATTGCAAATAAGTAATGGTAAAGTCAATACTTCATGTTCACTTAAAGCTAGGGTTGGTAGTCACGGAAAACTAGCATGAATTTAAATGTAGCATTTCCTCAGGACTCCGTCTAACCCCTCCCCCCCTCCCCTCGGAGCCCATCTAAAACGATACCCCCGCTCACATGCACGAGCGCCGCTGATTCATGACCATATGATGGTGACCGATTCAAAACCGGTCCTCAGCACATGGTTTGTGTTTTGCACTACGTCAACTCATGTCTCACTCAGCGGTAAGAAAACACCAAAACATTCTCATAGTGAAAGTTAAAAACACAAACAAACATGAAATGTACGCTCTGCAGGAGGCGGGCAGAACGGCAGGACAGGATTTGATTGGTTTCATCATTTGGCTCCTGATGGCAGGGATTGGTTGGTGTTTTCCCAGGTTTACTCCTGCTGTAGATAGAGGCTTGTTTTACCTCTTTTTTTAAGAACACATTATGTATTGATAACCATCAGGACATAAAGATCATTTTAACTAATATAACAAAAAGTGTTTGTAAATCTGACTACCAACCCCAGCTTTAACATGTTTACAATTAGTTGGTTTAACAACTGGTTTGTCTCGCTAAATGAGAGCATTTTAATTAGGTGGAAATTCTTTCCATAATTTTATTACGTTTACCCAACAAATTATTTTTTTGAGTGTGTTTGTGAAACTCCTGTAAATTGAATCTGTGGAGAAAGATGTCTTTAAAAGTTTCATCTTTCAACACAAACGCTCAAAACCAACAGGGGGGGATCACACTGATGTGTTCAACGATTAATACATCACACACTTAAAACACAATGTTGGCTCAGCATCAGTCGATACATCTATTAAGCTGTCATTCCTCAGAAATGCAGTCAAAGTATTGATTGAGATAATGAAGGAAACCCATTGTTAGCATGTCCATCAGAAAGCAGTAAGCAGCAGCTCCCCCCCGGCTCGTTCCTCACCATGTCAGTGCCCAGGTCGATGCAGAGGATGGTGACGGTTCCCAGTGGCAGAGGAACGCTGGCGATGATGAAGAGGAGGAAGGGCGAGATCTCTGGGATGTTGCTTGTCAGTGTGTAGGCGATGGACTTCTTCAGGTTATCAAAGATGAGACGACCTGGAGTGATCACACACACACACGCACACGCACATAGGGGCTCTTTAGATTGTCCACATTGATATGAGTATCAGAATGTGTCATTACACCATGAATGAGATACTGCTTACATAACACACAGCAGAGCTTGACTATTCTCTCTCTCTGATGTTAAAGCCCTTATTATGTTGGAGTGAGTTTTCCAGACTTGCTGAAATGAAAAATGATGACTCTCACTGCTCCGTCAGCATATCCACATTACTAATGGCTTTTCCCAGACTGTATTAGCAGCCCTACTTTAGATTAAAATCCTGCCTCTTGTGGGAAACCTCAAGTCTGTTCTCCAGTTTGTCAAATCAGGCCGTTCAAGATAAAGCTATAGTGAGGAAACTGCAGGTCAGGATTCAGGGTGTACAAATCTCTGGGTGCTGTCCATCAGAAGTGACACACACTGAATATTTACCGTTTTACTGTAAATGAAATACATCATGTAGGTCCTGCTTGGAGCCGTCTTATTTAATGTCCTTGGTTTTTTAAGTCCCACATTGGAAGACAGTCTTTCCTTTAAAATTTTGAGCTACTGCAAGTCTTTGCTATTCTTTTAAACCAATTTCAAACTTCATTTTTATTCTTCATTGTTCGAATTATGTTTGGGTCAGCGCATTTTTTATTTTGGGGCAGCATTGGCTGGCAGCAAATCTGGAAAACTACTCGTCTCATCACTATCATCTCTCTCTCTCTTCATCTCCCTCTATCCCTCTCTCCAACTCAGTCTCAGCAGATGTGTGTCTAACATGAGTCTGGTCCTGCTGGAGGTTTCTGCCTGTTAAAGGAAGTTTGTCCTTGCCAATTGTAATCTTAATATCTTCTGAACTGTCGCGTTAGAAAAAACATTCATCCCCGGACAGTGTGTGCCGATAGAGAAATTAGCTACGTAGAGCCAAGCCGATGTTTGAACCAGGCTGTAAACATGTTTATTTCTAGATTGTCTTTTTTGAATTGGTGTGTATGTGGTTTCTGGTGTTTCTGCAGCCAGCCTCAAGCGGATTCTCGATGAATTGTAGTTTATAACACTTCTGCATGGGCTTCATATTTTGAGACCAGAGGTTGCAGCTTGGTTGAGATGTGCCTTTAGCCTCCTTGCTAACAGCTGCAGTGTGCCGCCTGTCAGTCAAGCCAGCCAAACCCCTAAGTAACCAAAACTTTTAACATTAATATCTTCAAAAATAAATACTTACAAAAGATCCCCCCCCCCCCCTACAGTTTTTGCCGATAGAGAAATTAGCTATTCAGACCAACATCCTTTTTTGTACCAGGCTGTAAACATGTTTATTTCTGCTGTAAAGGTTGGCTCTTTTGAATGGGTGTGTATGTGGCTTCCTGGTCTCTTGCAGCCAGCCTCAAGTGGATACTCGAGGAACTGCAGTTTTTGGCACATCTGCATGGGCTTCATTTCTCAAGGCAGGGGTTGCCCAAGTTTCTGAGTCTTTGGTTTGACTTGAGCAGGGGTTCACAAGCATTTTCCAACACTGAAATAAATTTTTCCCATGTGTGCTTGAATGCAACATCAGTCTCTGTGTTTCCTCTCCTTTAGTTTTCTGGCACATTTCAGTTTGACCTTCTCCTCTTTTGTTCTTCTGTTCATAAACCTAATGTCTGCACGTGGCCCTCCTGCCTTGTTTGTTTACACAGCCTCTGATTCATCACAACCCTCTAAAAATTAATCTTTTCCAGCTGCAAAGGGATGCAGAAAGGGAGTTTTGAGTAAATGAAAATACAGAGTGGATATCAGTGGAGTGTTTCAAAGATGAGGGCATGATTGGATCTGCCTCAAGTTGGATTCCCAGTGTGATGTTTTTCTGCAGGGCAGGCTCGCTGCTCACCTCGACTCCCTGCAGTATCTAGAGGTTGATTATGTTGTGAGGCCTGGTAAGACAGGAGAGCAGTGTGAGGACGAGCATGTGCATGTATGCTTGTGTCTGCAGGAGGAGGGCTCTAATTGCCAAATTCTGGCATTTGTTTGCCTCTTCAGGAAGCTGCTGCTCTTTTAATACGCTGATGTCCTCATTTTTGTGACTGAATTTTGAGTCCTGTCCAAGCCTCAAGACTCGAGTCTACAGCTGTGTTTGTTACTGTGTGAAATCAACCACACTCATATCACTTTTTTAGATTTAACTCATTAAAGCCTCTGGAAATGTAAATGGAATATTTAAAATTCATATAGAATATCAAAATGTAAAATATCTGAGTGAAAATAAACATCCACACCTAAAAAAACTCTGTTCAAAAACAGCTTATTTTACAGGTCAGAGCATTTTTCAGGACTGTGTGGGCGTGTCCACTTACTCTTTGATTGACAGGTCATGTGCACGTGACTCAGTGTTTCATTTCTGATTGGTTGGATATTTATTAGGTAATAAATATCAGGTTAAACCAGCCCCCTTAAAACCCAGTGTGAAACGTGTTAAAAAATGTAATTAAACATATTTGAAAATGGATTGAAGTTGAGTTCTAATATTTTTACAGATGGTCTGAAATATCACAGGTAGAACGTTTTTTGTTGATTTGGGTTCCCAGAGGCTTTAAGATGTAATCTCTCTCTCTCTCTTTCCCCGACACTCACCCTCCTCCACTCCGGTGACGATGGAGGCAAAGTTGTCGTCCAGCAGGATCATGTCAGCCGCCTGCTTGGACACATCAGAGCCCGCGATCCCCATGGCAACTCCGATGTCGGCCTTCTTCAGGGCCGGGGAGTCGTTCACGCCATCACCCGTCACAGCCACGATCGCCCCCTGCACCCGCCGAGGAAGCGGCGAACAAAAAGTGTCAGGAGAAAGAAAGATAAGTACCATGATTTAAGCTTCTCTCCCCTCGTCTGCCTCCTCTCCCCCCCCTCCCTCCCCTCCTCCTCCCCCTTCTGTCTTAATAATGTCTTTTCAAAGCAGCTCTGGGGAGATTAAATGAAAAATGGAATTGAGTTGCAATCATTCAGTCACACGGAGGGAGAGTGAGGGAGTCGGGGTGAATTGTAGCATGACCTCAATATACGGGGATGTGTGCAAGTGAGTGCACACATTTATTTTCAACGTTTCAAACAAAACAGCTGAGTACGTACTTTAAAGCATAAAAATACACTTTAATATATATATATGTGTGTGTGTGTGTGTGTGTGTGTGTGTTCGGTGTGTTACTTTTCAAATACACACTCAAGCATATACTCATAAATGGACCTCCGTTTGCACACACACACACACACACACGTACACAAACCCTGCATTCATCTTTTCAACCACCTGCACTTACAATTGGCTCCAGTACACACACACACACACACACACACACACGCACACGCACACGCACACGCACACACACACACACACACACACACACACACACACAGTAAACAACTTTCAGCCTTAAAATAGCACACACACACACACACACACACACACACACATGCATTCAACTACACTTCCACACGTAGACATGAACACATCCATTCAGGCATTCATCCAGACTTTATCACACACACACACACACACACACACACACCTACCTTCAATAGTATAAACACACACATTGGTATTCAGTTGTATTCTTTCAAAAAGGCCCACACACACACATTAACACACATACACATTAACACACACACACACACACACACACACACACACACACACACACACACACACACACACACACACACACCTACCTTCAACAGTATAAACACACACATTGGTATTCAGTTGTATTCTTTCAAAAAGGCCCACACACACACATTAACACACATACACATTAACACACACACACACACACACACACACACACACACATACACACACACACACACACCTACCTTCAACAGTATAAACACACACATTGGTATTCAGTTGTATTCTTTCAAAAAGGCCCACACACACACATTAACACACATACACATTAACACACACACACACATACACACACACACAGCCCCGGCCATTGACCTGTCTCTGGCAGCCCTCCACGATGATGAGCTTCTGCTGAGGTGAGGTCCGAGCGAACACTATCTCAGTGTGGTTCCTCAGCAGGTCGTCCAGGTACTCGGCGCTCATGTCCTTTAGGTCTGAGCCGTGCACCACGCAAGCTTTGGCATCTCTGGGGAACACACACATAAACACACACACACACACAAATACATTCATGCACAAACACAGTGAGGAGTCGGTGATACCAGGGGCAATTATGCAAAGAGGAGTGTTGACATTTTCTGTCTTTCTCCTCAAGTTTGTCTTTCTCTCAAACAAACAGGTGCACACGTCTCACTGGCAGGAAACATTCACTCCTTCATGCTTTCTGTCTTTCAGGAGCTGTTTGACATTTGGGAAAATATGCTTATTCACTTCTTTCGCAGGGAAGATCAATAGACTCTCAGGTCCGTCTGTTCAAAATGAAACCGGTGCCCACAGCCGGATAGTTTAGCTTAGCATAGAGATTAAAAAAGAAGGGAAACAGCTTGTCTGGCTTTGTGAGAAGAGAGAATCAAAATCCAGAGCCTCTAGAGCTCAGATGTATGTATGTGCTGTTTAAGGTTTAATTTGAGGAGGAAAATTATATAAGATGAAGATGAGAGTTTTTTGTGAAGTGTTATTTTGTGGAACATTGTTTTTTTTCAGGCTTTTAATGGAAACAAATATTATCTGCATTGTATTGCTTAGTTTAAAACATACCTATTTGTTCTCTGCCTGTGTAGGTATAAAGACAGTGGAGGTTTGCAGGGGCTTTTCTACATAACACACACATACCAGCAGAACATACGTTGTTGAGAAGTGCAATCTGTGCAAAAAACTTCAGTACTTCAAGTTTCCACTAGAGGCCGGCTGCAAAAGTTGAAGAAACCTTGTCATGTTGTGTTCACACCAAACTCAAGTAAAATCATTGGTGTGAGTGAACTTCATGTGAAGTCAACGTAGTTCTTGTCGTCCAATGCTCAAGTAGCCTTATCAAACTCGTCCCACCCAAAGCCCGGACCCCCTTTGGTCGCACCTCCTTCCAGTTTTCCACTGCAAATGACTGGAATCAGCTGCAACAATCCCTAAAGCTGACCTCTCTCATTCCACTCGCCACTTTCAAAAACTTAATACACCCCATAACTCAACATCACTGCACTTGCTTTTAAATTGCTTTTAAGTTGTTCACTGCTGTCATATGTTTGTATTGTATTGTTCTGTCTCTAGGTCTGTTTGTATGTCCTCTCTGTTTTTTGTTTGGTTTTTATTTATTATCATGCCACCTGTGTTGCCTTCTCGCCCAGGTCGTTATTGCAAAAGAGAATTGGTTCTCAATTAACTTACCTGGTGCGCAGCATGAATAGAGGGAGTTATACATGCAAATTTGCGATGCATTCAAGGCTCTATTTAAAAAAGTAATGCAGGTAATTAGTATTAATGGAATGCAAAAATTCTCAAAGACAGGTGTGCAGTTGGTCTAGTGGTTTAAGAACATTTGCTGCATGTTGCTCTTCAGCTGTCCTGAAAGATGATAATGATAAATAAATACATAAATAAATAAATACAATGAAATAATGTTGATAATAGATAAATAAAAAATATGTAATAATGATGATAATCATAATAAATAAAATAAAATATGATGATAAGAATAAAAAAATAATAAAATAAATGAAATAAAAAATAATAGTGATAATAATAATAATAAATAAATAAACACAATATAATAAATAAATAAATAAATAAGGAATGAATTTAATAATAATAGAAATTTAAAATAAAAAATGATGATGATGATAATAATAATAAACAAATACATAAAATAAAATAAGAAATAATGATGTTAATAATAAATAAATTAATTAATTAATTAATTAAACAAATAAAATTTAAAACTAATTATGACAATGATAGTAAAATAAATGCAATAAAAAGACTGTTTCGGCAGCATCCACTTAATAACCTAGGCTGTAACCTACCCCTGGCAGGTTTAGGCCTTAAAAAAAAAAAGTAGATGTATTATATGTTGTTTGTTATGGTCTAAATAAATTTTTATAGCTCATAAACAGTTTTAATTTCAGTGCGTTTCAAAAGCAGCTTAAACTCCTCATAGGAGCTTTAACTCATCCTGGTGCTGCTTTAAACGCCTGAATGCGACTTTATAGAACTTTGTAGTTGCAATGTTCTTGTTTACTTATACATTGTTCAATATTGGAATAGTCTATCTGTTATGTAGAGTATAAAGGGTTCATTTGTAAGCTAAAGCCAGGTCAGCTGTTGTCCCCTGTTTTCAGTCTTAACACTAAAGCTTACAAGCAAAGCCAAGGTGTGATACTACACAGTGTATTCAGACCAGCTGCAAACCTGAGAAGGTCATTCCTCTGTCTCTAAGATTGTTGTTTGGACTTCACAGCTGACCTGATAACACTGAGCTGGCACCGCCTCCAAGGGAATTCAAGGTTACAGATACATAACATTGAGTTTCAACACACATTCTTCACTACTACAACTTCAGAGTACATTCAGTGTGAACTCGCACAACTTCAGTGAGCACAGTTTGTAGTTTAGTGATCAAATATCTGACAGATTCCTGACAAACTCAAGCCTCATATTGAATTATCTTGTTTAGACATGTAGTGTATCTCTGTATGCAGCGTGCATGCTTCTTCTACTCCTTTAATTTCACCAGATCTAATGAAAACTCTTGCAAAAGACATCTGGCTTTCCTGAAACTTCAATCACAGCTCCAGATTTGCATCACACACATCCATATTTTGATTAGAGCAGAATAATTCCTTCAACACACCTGGGGTTAACTTGACTCAGAGGGATGTTCAGTCTCTCGGCGATGTCCTCCACCGTCTCGTTTCCCTCAGAGATGATGCCCACACCTTTAGCAATGGCCTTGGCTGTGATTGGGTGGTCTCCGGTCACCATGATCACCTGACCACAGAAAGAAGGAGCCATATGTCATGTGTCACAGAACTGCTGGGAAAAACAGGCTGTGTGGAGCTCTGTCTGCATCTGGTGGGATATAGAAGACCCCAAAATACTTCCTGGCACTCACTCAACCCTTTGAATATCTGCAACAGGTTAACAATGCAGTATGACTCTTTTTCAGTGTGTAGCAATCACTTAGTGTGACTTGCACACTGAAATGTTTTGGAGTCCTACAGTAAGTCAGGGGTTCCCAAACTTTCCAGCCCATGAGCCCCCCAAAAAACAACGATTCCCCATTGTCCTGAAGTGGTTAAACACCTGTCTGTCTGTCTTGTCAAAATAATTAATTGTTTGCTTGCAGTAAGTTATATTTGGTAGTATGGCTCAGTTCTGGGAGCTCCCTGTCCTTCTATGTGTGTACATAGAATGCCGGGGAGAGCACACCTCCCCTCTCTTTCAATCAATCCATTAATCTTTATTTGTATAGCACCAAATCACAACAAACGTTATCTCAAGACGCTTTTACAAGATAGCACTCAGTCTTACCCCACCATAATCCACTCTGCAGTATTTAGTTAGTTATAGCAGTGAGGAAAAACTTCCTTTCACAGGCAGAAACCCCAAGCAGAACCAGACTCATGTAAGACAGATGTCTGCCTTGATTGAGTTGGGTCTGGAAAGAGGGATAGAGGAGAATAAGAGATAGAGGGAGCTGAGTGATGAGACGAGTAGTAGTAGCTGTTGCCGCTGGAGTCAAGCGCGTCCGTGTGCATACATGAAATGCCAAGGCAGGGAGAGCACACCTCGCCTCTCTTTCATGTGCATATGTGAAAAGCCAAGGCAGGTATAGCAGCAGCAAAGAGTACAGAACAGAGCGAGCATCAGTGATGATATATATGACACTGGTAAAATCAGACACAGCAGAAAAGGGGAGCTGGTATGGAGGAGGGTTGTAAAGCGGTTTAAATAGAACGCCAATTTTGCTGTTTGCATATTGGATGCGTAGATGTTAGCTGCTGAACTGATGTTCTGTCAGACGAGCTTGCTAAATTTTATTGTAATTTTAAAAAAAGGCTAGAGGAAGAATTCAATTTATCCTCTATTTCATACTGTAGCAGTGAGCAGACAGTCAATATTTAATAAGCAGACACACAGGTGAAGCCTGAGATGCTTCTTTGAGCTGGTCTGCTGTTTCCTGTGCTGCTGCAATCATAATTTCCTCAGGGGTCATGTGGGGTCAAAGAAAAGACAGAAAATGTATGCCTTTTTTATTTGCATGGTTTAATCTACAGATATATTTTTACAATAATGGATAGAATATGCCATTTTAAATCATTCCAATTTTTTTTTTTTTTGGAAGGCAACTCTCAATGCCCCTATCAGTGTCTCACGACCCTCCAGGGGGGTTGTGAGCCCCACTTTGAGATCCACTGCAGTAATATGACAGCAGATTATAGAGCATAACAGTTGTTTCTGTCTGTTTTGTGCAGCCAAGGGGGAATTAAGAAGTAAATTTAGAAAAAAAGGTAGTGTCGATGATGGCCACTTTGGATCTGATGAAGGATCTGCATTAAGTAGTGGTTTGCGAGCCTTACAGCACTTCACACTGTCAATGTTCACTCATCCACACACTGATGACATAGTGTTCGGGTTATGAATCGTAGAGGACACTTTGACAAGCAGGACACCGGAGGTTGAGGCTCAAACCACCAATCATCCAGTCAGTGGATTATCCCCTCTATCTTCTGAGTCATCGCTGGTCCAGCCTTGTGATACATAGTCATGTGATTACACCGCTGTACCCTCATAAACCCCACAGAATAAGACTTTCTGGAATACTGCATTTGAACATTTGCAAGACAAACTTTGAAGTGCATTCCTGAAATCCCTGACACCCTCAGTATCTACAGCTGAGCGCAGGCGGGATGAAGGGGCTCTAAATATAGTACAGTGTACATTGCACTAAGGCCTTTGGACGAAGGTTGTACATTGCACAGAAACATCAGAGCTACAACCATTAAAAAGTAATTAAAGCAACAGACCATGTGCTCTAGTTTCATCCTGGGCTCAGCTACGGGAAAATATAAATGATTTGTGCCAGTGTGTTTGTGTGTAAGTACAAAACTGTGTTCTTTCAGCTCAGGCAGACAGAGTACATCCTGCACAGGCTGCAGACTCTGGTGCTGAGGAGGGAAGCTGATACAGCAAAACTGCAGCTCCAACAGTGTCCACTTCAGACTTGATCCAATTTTACAGCAGGATTAAACATGTATGTAGTAATCTAGTCCAGGCCTTTGACTTGAGATGGACTGGAGATTGAGAGGAGGACTCAGACTTATCTATTATCTATTCAGTTTCAATCAAGGGCTGGCACCGTCTTGTTGGGCTACAGTTCCTTCCAGGATGCCTACAGAGGCGCCACCGTGAGCCGTTACAGTAATCCAATCCAATCCACTTTATTTTATAGCACATTTTAAAAAACAATCAAGTTTAGCAAAGTGCTGCACAGTGAGATAAAAAAAGTTAAAAGACACAGACATAAAACACTGTCAGAGAATAAAATAGACACTTTAAAAAATAAAAGCATTAAGAGCAAATAAAAATCAAACAAAAGAAAAGACAGAGACCACACAACTCTCATGCTGGGTTAAAAGTCAAGGAGTAAAAATGTGTTTTAAGGCAGGATTTAAAAGTCATTAATGTTGGGGACAATCTAACATGGGGGGGCAGCTTGTTCCACAGTTTGGGGGCCACTGCTGAGAAGGCACGGCCATCCCTGGTTTTCAGCCTAGTCTTAGGGACCACAAGAAGTTGCTGTCCTGTAGACCTCAAAGACCTTGCAGGAGTATTGCTTTGTGGGAGGTCAGAAATATACTGTGGAGCTACTCCATTTAAAGATTTAAAAACAAACAATCAAATCTTAAAATTAATCCTAGAATGAACAGGGAGCCAGTGGAGGGAGGCAGAATTGGGGTAATGTGCTCTCACCTACTGGTTAAAAGTCGAGCAGCAGCATTTTGGACTAGCTGTAGGCGTGACAGGAAGGCCTGGTTAACGCCTACATAAAGTGTGTTACAGTCGTCCAGACCAGTCCAAATAAAAGCATGGATCACTTTCTGAAAATCATTCAAAGATAAAACCGATTTAATCTTAGATAAAAGCCTCAAATGGTACAAACAAGATCAGACAACAGAATCAATCTGTTTATCTGATTTAAAATCACCGTCCATTATAACACCAAGATTTGTTACTATGGGTTTCAAGTAAGGTTGCAGGGAGTCCAGGTCCAATATTGGGGCCTTAGTAAATGTAAGCAAGAGAAGTGCAACGTGTGTGATGTTTAAAAGAAGCTCAACCTTTAACACAAATATGTCCAGGATGCATCCAGAAAAACAGGGCACTAGCTTAACTAGCTTCAAGATGTTTGGCTCGTGAAAGCTCTGCCAACGTTGCAGAACTGCTGAGTGTGTCTCCTCATTCAGAGCGGCGCAATGTGCATTTAAATACGTCACATAAATCTAAATCTCCAGACAGCTGACAGTCTCTACCTGTCCAAACTGTTCCACACAGTCAGTGTGATTCATACAGTGAACAGTCTGGAATCAAAGAGAGGCCCCTGTTATGGTAAATAATGAGGACTCGGTTGCACAGTGGTGCAGTGGTTAGTGTCGTTGCCCTGCAGCTAGAAACGTACTGCTTCGAATCCCCGGCCGGGCGAGTGCCTTTCTGTGTGGAGTTTGCATGTTCTCCCTGTGAGCAGCTTCCTCCAGCAGCCAAAAACATGCTTGTTAGCTTGATTGGTGACTCTAAGTTGCACATAAGTGTGCATGGATGATGGCTTGTCTCTACATGTTAGACCTGCGAAGGACTGGCAGCCTGACAGGTGGGTGCGTTGTGGCTGTTTGCTAGAAGGCTAACGGCCTCATACTCTGACATCGGACTGCCACCAGATCCGTGTCCGATCTGTCTCTGTTCCGCAGTCAACACCCACCGGTTGTGTTTTCAGATCGCAGCATTGAGCAGGACCGCCAAACAGCTGGAGTCATATGACCGAGGTTTTCCTGCGGTAATTACTGAATCAAGGATTCTCCTCCTCCTCTCCTCATCCATGTTGTCTTTATGGTCCTCTGAAAACCTCTGACCTGTTGACTTCAGGCCTGTTGTTGTAGTTAAGTCAAATATGATCTGGTGATAACACAGAGGGCCCGATCTACTAAAGGTTTGCGTGTATAAAAACATGTGCAAACTTGAGCAGATGTACTAACCGGGAGCACCGAGGATTGCGTCTGTCAAATGAGCAAAATAGCACTCGCTATCCATTTAGCGTGTTTGCCTTCATGAATATGCAGAATACATGTAGATCATCAGAACGCACAAAATACTAAGAGGAGGAGATACAAATGTAATCCTTTAGCACACGCAATGTGATTTATCAAACCTGAAGCAGATAGCGTCCGGTGTTTTTGCGTCTAAATTTAGCACGTTTGAAAGGCAGGTGCAAACTGGCACAGCGTTACGCACACATGGCTGTCACAAAAAGGAGCCATGCCATATCTCATATGGAGAAACTCCTTGCAACACTGTATTTTCTTGTAATAAAAAAATTATAAAACAACACAAATTAAAAGCAGTTCAGCACCACGGATAGCGACCGCATCATTCTGACACCCACTTTTTCAACTAATGAGTGCTCACTAAGCCGCCAGGCAGCTTGGTGTAACTCCTCATCTCGTGCTTGCAGCAGTGTGTTGGGGCGAATTACCTTAAACATGTTCCCAGTTCCATTTAAGCTGGTGAATCTTTGGGACAGTTGCTGGATGATTATTTCGAGACAGGCATTAAAAACGTTCACCCGAAAGTTGCTCTCTGCGTCAGTGAGGCGACTGTCCTCATCAAAGTGACGCCTAACTTTTCTGACCCTGGTTATTTCAAAACGATTGACTTCCCAATTTAGTAGCTAAAGCAAGACTGGCAGACTTTTGAACTAATTAAATGTGTCCAATATTAGAGATTTTATTAAGGGAAAGTTTTTCCTTTTTTCTTCAAACTTCATTTTTCGTTTACGGCCACTCTGCTCTCCAAAACTATCCATGGGGATAGTTAGCACTTGCTAGCACTTGTTATCATTTGCGCACGCAATCATAGTAGATCACCCGCAACTCGCCAAGAAATAGCACGTGCAATGGTTTAGTTTGCACACGCAATATAGTGCTCCTTATTTGAGATCTTTGTAGATCAGGCCCAGAGGGTTTTATTCTGAAAATTAACCGGATGTTTTCATTTTGTTTTGGTACCTGACTTCCTGTCCCGCTCCATCTGCTCTGTTGAGGTTGATGCGTCGTGCTCCGGCATCAAAAATAGAAGTCTTGTGTATCTGATCCGGAGGGCTCCGACATGCTGGATCAGAGACGCAGCCGGAACACAACAGAGCAGATCCAGTGGACACATCTGGACCGTTTCTGGTGGAATCTGTTTCTAGTTTAGTAATTTACAGATGGGGTCATTATTTCCAATATGGTGGCTGCCATGTTTTGGCTTGTTTTACGTCACATTACTGAAACTACGTCTGACTGACGCAAGACTGCATACTTGTCGCTATTTCTCACTTGTCATCACAGTTAATACACACATATCATCTGCATAGAGTTGATTTAAAACACATGAATGCAGCATTTTAAATCACATTATAGATTTTGGGAAATACATTTTGATATTTATGTTTCTGATCTGCCTCCAGTGTCTCAGCCTCTATATTTATCTCTACTCTTCAAAAGCTCCGTGGAAAGAAAGCCAAACACACTTCAAACGTTATAGAAATCTATGCTACAGCGGTAGGGATCATAAATAACACATGCAGGTGTACTACAGGTTGAACAAACATGAAGAGTTTTGTATCCACTCAGATGTTTAAGAGATACGAGGCAGACTTCAGATTCACTGCCTATCAGACATTTCATCAGCTTTGCACAAACCATTTCCTCAACCATTTTATTCACTTAAGCCGCAACACAATCTCCCCTCACTTCTCACTCTGTTTTTTTGTTCTTAAGCCAATTACAGTATGTCTTTCAAAAATTCAATATCAAAGGAAGCGTGATAACTACTGTACCTGAGACTAAATGTGCAAAATCTCATTTCCACATTAGATATATACCCCCCCCGCCCGCCCGCCCGCCCCAATCAAGAGTGATTCATTCCGCTCCTTATCCATTTACATCTCTGCTGGGAGTTGTTTTACCTTCCTTCAGCCGACTTATTACTTTTCTTACAAAACATCTGCTTCGTGTCTATTTGCAGTTCATTAACATATGATGGAAATCTGTATAAATGTACTAAATCTGCTTTTATCAAATTAACATTTCATTCAGCGGAGGGGAAATCAAGGATTGTCTTCAGCAAGTGTCACCTCGGACATTTGTATTCTTCCTTTTCTAAACATTTGGAACACTAAATCAGGGGTTCCCAAAGTGTGGGTCAGGACGCCCTGGAGGGTCGCGAGACAAAAATGGGGGGTCATGAGATGTCTTCCAGAAAAGTTATCTTAAAATAGTACATTTTACCCATTATAGTAAAATATATTGATAAAATAGTAGCTAAGCATGAAATAAAACCTTGAAAATATAAAATGTAATGAGTTTTCTGCCTTTCTTTTCTCCAGATGACTCCTAAGTTTAGGGTTAGTGAACAGTTAATTATCAAAGCATCAGTAGCAGTAGGTTCATTAATAAAGGCACAGGAAACACAGATACATGCTCATAAAGTAGGGTCATTTTCTGCAGACCAGCCAACTGAAGACACATTAAATCACTTTGAGGGACAGTTGGGAACCCAAGTCTTTAGCACCTATATTTTGGGGGTCGCGGGCTGAAAAGTTTGGGAACCACTGCACGAGATGTCTTCACAGCCTCTTAATACATACAGTGGGGAAAATAAGTATTTGATACAACGCTGATTTATCAAGTTTTCCCACAATAAACAAATAAAGTAAATAAGTATTTGACACAATAGAAAAACAGAGCTTAATATTTGGTACAGAAACCTTTGTTTACAATTACAGAGGTCAGACGTTTCCTGTAGTTCTTCACCCGGTTGTGCAAGTGGGAAAACTTGCAATATTGGTGGTGTATCAAATACTTACTTTCCCCACTGTATCACAAGATCGAAATCAATTGATTCATTATTCATTTATCCAATTATCACCTATCATGGCTTTAAATCAGATGTCATTCTGGCTTTGAAAAGATATTTAACATGCAAATCCCTCCTTGAAAAAAAGCCAGACACATGAAGCCCCTCGGAAAGAGCTTTTCATGAACTACAATGGAGGTTGAATCTGTGGAACCAATTACCTTGATACCAGCAGAGCGGCATTTACCCACTGCATCAGGCACAGCGGCACGCGGCGGATCAATCATGGAGATGAGACCCAGGAAGCAGAGCTGCTCTGTGGGGAAGTTTGTGTCGTCGCTGTCGAAGGTGAATCCTCTGGGGAACTGCGATGGAGACAGATTCAAGTGGCAGAAGCCTGTAAGAGAAGAGGGATCAGTGAGGTGATTGTTCATGAGAGACTGAAATCTGATGTCTCAGAGTAGGCTGACATTTTTGATGTTTTGACGCCAGATGACAATTTATCTGACACTTAAAAGGTAGACCAGTTATTCATAGCTTTCACTCTGAAGCATGTTTAATAATAATAACAAGAGGAAGAATGCCAGAGTGTAACTTCCAATAGCTGTTCACAGTTAATGCTACAGAGAGATGGCTCTTAAAGATAGTTATTACCAAAATAAGGTAGGAGTGGTGCGCAAGAGAATTGGTAAAAGCCAAAAAGCTGCATCCCAAGTGGACCAGCAGCCTGTTGCACCAGCTGTGCGTAAGTTGTGTCCTAAGTTAGGGTGTAAAGTCCACACTAAACCAAACGTTGAAACTAGTTAGTTTGTAACTTAAGTTGTGTCATTGTTTGGTTGCACTACAGAGACGTAAGGTTCATCTTAACTAGTAGACCAACGCCAAGTTCTGCAGACTCCAGCTGCTACAACTACTACTATCCGTCTCACCACTATCATCCCTCTCTCTCTCTCCATCTCCCTCTATCCCTCTCTCCAACACGGTCTCAGCAGATGTGTGTCTAACATGAGTCTGGTCCTGCTGGAGGTTTCTGCCTGTTAAAGGAAGTTTGTCCTTGCCATTGTAACTTGCTAAATGCTGCAAAGTGCTCTGCTCATGGTGGATTAAGATGAGATCAGACTGAGTCCTGTCTGTAAGATGGGACTGGATCTTATCCTGTCTTGATGTTGGGTCTTTGTTAATAATAGAACATAGAGTACGGTCTAAACCTGCTCTGTTTGGAAAGAGTCTGAGGAGAACATTTGTTGTGATTTGGCACTTTATAAATAAAGATAAAGTGATAAAGACAAAGCAGCTGCAGCACAACATGCACAAAGACGCCTGTTAGCACCATTATTAATGTATTATTTGTTCTGTTATTGTAAGTGTCATCATGTGGTTTCTATTATTGATGATACAGATATCAGTCGTGGTGTTTCTACAATAATTACTGTCATTTTTTCAGTCTAACTTTTGTGCTGTTTCTGTCATCTCTGTAATTTAACTGTCGTTGCAGCTGTCATCTTTCCTGTTGCTTCCTCATTGTTGGTGTTTTTAACTAATACGAGCATTATTGATGTCATTATTAACGGCAAGAAATGAATGGTCTAAAAGCCTGGGACCCTCTGCTTAAAGAGACATCTTTACAAGCTGGAATGATCTTTACCTACAGCATGCACACAAATCAACTTTAATATCTGACATAGATTTTGTCATTGCAGGTCTGAAATACAAGTTTAATCCACCGCTTTTATTAATGCACGATCCACAGCCCTTGAAATATGTAAGTCTTGACTCCCTGTGGAGCAAAGCAAAACAAAATGCTTCTGAGGAAATGCCAGGCTCAGCCTGAAAGCAGAGAAACCTCTCTTTGTCACGAAACACCCGACACATCATCCTCATCACCCAAGGCATGAGTGAGGTTTAATAATTTACACGACTTTCGGAGCTTCACTCCAGAAAAAAAAAAAAAATGGCACTATTCCACATTTTACTGCTTGAAAAAAAGTGACACCCACTCTAACAAAATGATGATAGCACATAATTATTACCTATGGCACTTTTTAAAAGATGCCAGGTAACTTTTTTTCCCGTGGTTGTCAAAATGATGACATTTACAGAGTGTGACTGCTGAACACTTAAGAGATATTGAAAGTTGAACTTCAGCTAATGATTTTCTTTTCACCTAAAAGTCTGTCAGTGGCATTAAAATGGAAAAAGTTACTTCCTGCACAAATAATGTGAAACGTTAGCGCAGCGTCTGACCTGAATTACTTCCCCATTCACTTATCAGCTCATCATGCATTCATTACATTTTAGTTTCACTCCGCAGGAAACCCTTATTGCAGACGTTTTGTGTTGAAGTTTTAATTTCAGCTTTGGGTCCAGTGCAATTCTGGTTCAGACTGCAGCGCCAGAACCTGCAATGAAGGCAGTTTTATGGGGATGCTTGGCTTAAGTAGCCTGTTTACCGGGGAGATAATAAAAGGTGAGAGCTGTGCTGAACTGCTCCTCTGTGCTCTACTCCAAACAGGTGGGTGTAAGCTGGTGGCATGACACATACCGAGCACTCTCTCTCCCAGTCCTCCCAGCTCCATGTAGGCACTCTGGAAAGCCTCCCTCCAGTTCTCATCAAGTGGATGCTCCTGGCCGTGGATCATGATGGTGCTGCACCTGTAGAGCATTAATTAGATTGAACAAATCAATCAGTGATGTTGGCTTAAAGCTCCTGTGAGGAGTTTTAGATGGTAGTGAAACTGACTGAAATCCACAAATGCAAACAAGACCATCAGACACAAAACGGATGGTGTCTATATATACGTATTTTTAATATCTGTCAGTTGAAAACAGCCTTTGTTTACATTTTCTGCAGCAAAGAGTCTAAACGAGTGACACATTTCACTCTTAAAAGAAAGCAGGATGCCATTTTTTTCGTCACTTAAACATGGAAAGGATGGGGCGCTGGTGGCTTAGTTGAGCGCATGCGCCGCTGGAGTGGCTGCTTGTTGCAGCAGCTCTCTCTTCATTGTTCTTTTGTTCATATCTGTTTAGTTCTCTTTGTATTTGGAGCCTGTCAGGACTTTTAATGACTCATTTGTTGGCCATAGACACCAAAATGACTACGTTTGCAGTGGTGTTTTTACTATTTTCGTTCCTGTGTGTGTCCGGAGATCCTGCATGTATCCATGGTAACATTGTTTACATACAAGATCAGCTGTTAGCTGCCCGTAGCATGTTGATGCTAAACAATACTAGGCCCGATGTTCCCTGTGAGCTGAGGAGAAGGAGGCAAGGACTAAAGGTACTGAGGGGCAGGTTAAAAAAAGACGACATGGACCTGTCCTTCCACCCACCGTTATGGTGAATGTAAGATCTATCTACGATAAGGTGGACGAGCTAACCCAGCACCAGAGGGAATACTGGCAGAGTAGCATCATGCTAACAGAGCTAACTCCGGACACGAACGCCACATTGGAAGGATTTCACCTGCTGTGGGCGGACAGGATACAGGAGAGTAAAACTGAACTAACTGGTGAAGAAGGCCAGCTCAGTCCTGGACCCTGTGGAGGTGGTGGCTGACAGGAGGATTATGGCCAAGCTGTCGTCTTTGATGAACATTTCTTTTTTTGTTAGATATATTGAAAAATAGTGCGACTAGTGTAGGGTGGTAGGATAATTCGGATCGCTGTGGAGAGTCCGGTAAGAACTCTGGCTTCGCTTTATCAGAGATACTTCCAATGACCAGGCAGAGTTTCAGGAAAAGTGTCCTTTATTTGTTGATAGGTGAGTTTAGTATGAGTGTGGTTTCTGCAAACATAAACAATACATGTCAAACGTACTATTCTACAAACGTGAAACAGAAATGTACGAAGACAATACTTTAACCTCAGATAATTAGGACAATTAAAACAACTTACTGTCAAAGGACGCACACAGCTGTAATAAGGAACACTAAACTATAAAATCTTATCAACTGAGAACTACTGAATAAACTCTGTCATCCATGCAGCAGGCAGGCTGGTGTGTGTGAAATATCTCTGCAGCTCCCTCTGCCGTCCACCGATTGGCTGATCGCTCTCCACCCTCTTAAAGTGACAGGCAGCAGGCAGCCTTTTTCACAGCCGCCCCCGAATGATGAATTCGAACATCTGAAAAGACCAAAGTCCTGTGGAAACGGTCATCAATCAGTCCTCTACAGGAAGGGCAGGTAGAGTGATAAGCCGTGCCACTGGCCGGGTGTACTTCCTGTCCTTCACCAACACTTCGGCAGACCGGACTCGTTGATCAGCTCCGGGAAAAACTTGAGTGACTTTGCCCACCGGCCAAAGGGCACGAGGTAGCTGGTTGTCAACTATCATGACCACATCCCCATTCTTTAAGTCAGTTCCTTCTGTCCGCCACTTCTGGCGCGCTTGAAGACCTGGAAGATAGTGCTTGAGAAAATGCTTCCAGAATTCGTCAGCCAGTATCTGACTATGCCGCCATCTGCGCCGACCTAGGATCTCCGGGCTGTCATAGACAATCTGGGGTAGGGATGCATCCCGCCGCCCCATGAGGAGACAGTTAGGGGTGATGGGATCTGGGTCGGCGACATCCGAGGAGGTGTAGCCGAGAGGCTTTGAATTAAGGATCCCTTCGATCTCAATGAGAACAGTGCGCAGCACCTCCTCAGTGACTGTTTGGGCTCCGATGGTGACCTGGAGTGCAGCCTTTAGAGAGCGAATCTCTCGCTCCCAACAGCCTCCAAAATGTGGTGATCCAGGAGGATTGAAGGCAAACCTGATTTGCTGGCTGGCAAGTCTGTCCTGGAGCTCAGGTTGGAGAGCCTCGAATGCTTGCGAGAGTTCTCTCTCTCCTCCTCTGAAGTTCGTACCCTGGTCACACAGAAGCTCATGGGGCTGTCCCCGCCGGGAAATGAAGCGTCTTAGGGCCATGAGGAATGCATCTGTATCGATGCTTGTGAGAATGTCGATGTGGACTGCTCGGGTTGTTAAGCATTTGAACAGTATTCCCCATCTCTTTTCATTCCTGCGGCCAACTTTGATGATGTAGGGCCCAAAGCAATCAACACCTGTGGAGTAGAAAGCTGGTCTGAAAACTCGCTGTCTAGCTGGGGGAAGGTCAGCCATCTTGGGTGGTTCAGGTCGCCCTCTCCACTTCCTGCACTCAACGCACTTCCTCTGGTGTCGGCGGACTGCCTCTCTCCCACGAAGCACCCAATACTTCCTCCTGACTTCAGCAAATACCCTTTCTGGACCAGGATGATGCAGACTGGCATCATAATCCTGTATGATCAGCCTAGTGAGGGGATGCTGAGGATCAAGGACAATAGGGTGAACCGCGTCTAATGTGAGGTCGCTGCTGCGGCGAAGACGACCACCCACCCTGATGAGTTCTGTTGCGTTGTCAAGCTCAGAGGCAAGTGAGATGAGTCGGCTGGATTGTGCTACTGGCTTGCCTGCCTTAAGACAGGATAACTCATCAGGAAATGAATCTCTCTGTGATTGTTTAAGGACTTCCAGTTCAGCAGCAGCAAAGTCATCAGGCGTCAGAGGTGTTGTAGAGTCTGCTGCCCCATTTAGCTGGCGAGCAGTGACCTCTAGGTAGTCACGTAGGGTCTGGTGTTGCTGTGGGTCTGGCAGAGATAAGACTGAAGTCATCAGAGCAGCTACAGCAGATGATCTGATCTCACACTCTGGCTCATCAGGAGGTGAACTCGGAGACTCAGGCCACTCTTCTGGACGCTGCTTGAGGAAAGCCGGGCCTTGGGTCCACCTACTGTCACACAGGTTCACTAGAGAGAGTCCTCGAGTGATGTCATCTGCTGGGTTATGTCCTGATGGCACGTAACGCCATGTTGCTGATTCCGTCAACTCTTGGATCTCTGCCACCCGAGTCCCCACAAACACTTTGTAGCGACACGAGTCTGACTGTAACCACGTGAGAACAGTCAGCGAGTCAGCCCATAGTGTGAGGCTACGGATGGGGAGAGTCAGCTCAGTGGTGATAACCTTAGCAAGCTGTGCACCAGTGAGGGCTGCACACAGCTCCAAGCGTGGAATCGACTGTTGCTTCTTGGGAGCAACGCGGGACCGTGCAGCCAGGAAGGAGACCTCCACTCCCCCCTGTTGGTTCTCACTCCTGAGATAGGCCACGGATCCATATGCCTGCTCAGAGGCATCACTGAACACATGGATGTCTCTCGCAGTACTTGGATGGTCCATCTCAGGGCTGGAGTAGCACCTGGGCAGCACAACCTTCTGCAAGTGCTCCAGCTCTGCCTCCCATAAGTGCCACAATCGAAGCAGGTCAGCTGGTAATTGTGGGTCATCCCACTCTCTCTTCTTGTCCCACAAGCGCTGCACGAGGACCTTCGCTCTGGTCGTATACGGCACTATATACCCAAGAGGATCATATTGGCTAGCAAGGACTTTGTATATGTTCCTCATCGTGGTTACAGAGCAACCAACTGGGCGATGCTTGTAGGACAGAGTGTCGGACTGACAGTGCCAGTGCAGGCCAAGGGCTGACTCTTGAGCATCAGGACATCCATAAGTGAGCCACAGCTCACAATTGTCTGACCTTGCTTCAGAGGGAAGGTGATTGATGATGGAGGGATCGTTGCTCGCCCACTGTCGTAGTTCAAATCCCCCTTCAGCGAGGAGATGGCGTAGTTTGTCCACCAGAGCCTTGGCTGCTTCTCTGCATGTCATGCTCTGTAGACAATTATCCACATAGAATGACTTCTCTATGGCAACTTGGACATCCTCCTCGGGCTTGCTGTGGTCTTGCACATGTTTCTGCAGTGCGAATGTCGCACAGCAGGGGCTGCAGGTAGTTCCGAAGGGGAGAACTTGCCATTCGTACACACTCGGAGGGCTGTCTTGCTTCAGGTCTCTCCAGAGGAACCGCAGCAGTGGTCTATCCTTAGGTAGCAGCTGCACTTGGTGAAACATCCCGCGGATATCACTGCTGAAGGCAAAGGAGTGCTCACGAAAGCGCAGCAGCACAGCCAGTAGTGAGGAGCCTAGTGGGGGTCCTGGTAGCAAGAGCTCATTCAGATTGTGGCCTTGATACTGAAAAGAGCAGTTATATACCACCCGGTTCTTTCCATTGTGCTGGACAATGTGGTGTGGTATATACCATGCTTCATCTGACTTCTCCACCTGGTCTGGTTTCACCTTCACAACATAGCCGGCTTCCTCCAACTTACGAATCTCCGCCTGGTAGGCAGAAGCTTGCTCAGGGACCTTTGACAATCTTCTCTCAGTACTTCTGAGCAGTGGCAGTACAGCTTCTTGTGGGGCGTGTAGCCGCGGCATGTTCTTGACACGCAGAAGGGGTGTAGCGTAACGCTCAGTGCCATTAACATTCACTCTCACTGTCTGGTCTTGGAGTAGTTGCATGGCTTCCTGGTCTTGACGTGATCTCACGACCAACTTCTCACTGCGATATGGAAGCACGTCCATCTGCCACAGTTTCTCCACATGAGAAAACAGGTGGGTTGGAGATGGTGTGAATGTGAATAGGCACTGTGCTCCATCAAGGCTGGGATTAATGTCTTGAGTTGGGCCTTGAAGTGTCCATCCTAGACGTGTCCTCACTGCAGCGGGTCCACCAGGAGGGCCCACTCGAACAGGCTCGATGGGTGTTATCAGGTGTGTGCAGTCAGAACCTATCAGAAGCACTGGATACACTTTGTTTAGTGTCTGAAGAGGTAACCCAGCTAAGTGTCTGTACTTCCGCTGCAGTGCATCAGCAGGATGGCTGTGCTCTGCCAACCCCAGGTGCTCAGCCGTGAATGCGCTCTGGATCTTAAACCTCATCTTGGGTTCAGCAACAGGGGATATAGTAAATGAGACAGCCGCCCCGTGAAGCACCTGCAGCTCCTGGCGTACCGTGCGGAGAGACAAGTCTTCTGGTTTGCCCTTTAGTCCTAACTTCCTTGCGGCTGTTTGGAGAAGGATGGTCCTCTCGGATCCGTCGTCAAGGATTGCGTATGCCTCCAGAGATCTGTCTCCGTTCCTAATGATAACCTTGCTGATCTTGAGAAGCACTTTGCAGTTGTAAGTTGGACGGTCAACATACAGGTCTTTGCTGGTGGTACTTACAAGACAGCTTTCAGTCGTGGCCTTTTCAGGCACATCACTTACTGGTTTCTCGTTCACCTCGTGCAGTACAAGCAGATGCCTTCTGTTGCACGTCTTGCAGGGAGCCTTCAGTGTGCACTTAGCTGCTTGATGGCCACGACCACAGCGCCAACACCTATGGTTACTTCTGATCCATGTCTCTTTCTGCTCTTTGTGCAGCAGCTTGAAGTTAGCACAACTGTTCAGAAAGTGGTTGCTATTATCACAGTACGGACAGTACGCCTTCCCTGGTTCCACTTTGCTGGTACTGTTGGCCGGAGACTCTGCTGCAGGTGGATTAACGGGAGTACTTGGTTCAGCTGCTTTGCCTGTGCCAAGGAAGATGGTTGTTGGTTTGCTAGCTGGCCTGGAGTCCTTCCAGTTTTCTTTCTTCCTGTTGAAGGGCTCCTCTCTCTTGTAGCTAACGCGCTTTACATTATCCTCCTGCACCTCAAGCTCATATTCCAGCCACTGTGCAAAGTCAACCAGCGTGGGGATGGCTACTCTCATAGGATGGATAAATCTCTTAAAGCTAGAAGTGAGATCATAAGGTAGCTTACTCAATAACCTGGATACATGGGAGCCACAATCCAGCTCCACGTAGCCTCTGGTACCCAGTTGTTCTAGCATTCCTACCAATGAGCGTACACGAAGAGCGAACAGACGAAAAGCTTGCACATCACCACTACGAACATCCGGACCATCCATCAGCTCTGCAATACGTTGGACGGCTAGCTTATGTGGCTGTCCGTACATTTTCGTGAGCGCGAACATCGTGTCTGTGTAAGGCTGTCTGGAATTGCTGTAGGAATCCGCTACGAGTGAGGCTTCCTCACATTTCAGGTGATCTGTGAGGATCTGAAACTTAAATCGCTCGGTGGCGTCTTCCGGAAGGATATTCTCCAGTGCAATCTTCATCCTTGAGAACTGTCTAGGATCGGGTGATGACAGATGTGGGATTGATGGCTTTGGCCCCCTGTATGTATACTCTTGGGCGTATGACTGATCAGCGTAGAGGGGCCGTTGTGGGGTGTATCCTCTCTCAGCTCTGTCTGTATACAAACCCTGTGGTTCTGGTGGCCTGTAGGGAGACAATGGCTGGGTTCTCTGGCCATACTGGTCGATTTTGGGGTAGCTTGCTCGAGGAGCTGCAGAATAATATTGGGAGTTCTCTTCCTTGGGTGAAACTCTAAGGCGGGATAGATTGCGTGTTAACATGTCACCGGGACCAGGAGTGGAGTAATATTCCTCTCTGTGGTCAGCTGTATACCCTGTGTTGTGCATCTGGTTTGATGGCAGGGGATACCTTTCTCTGCGATGATATGTGGCTGGTGGTGGAGGTAAGCTTGCAGGCTTCTGTTGGCTGGGCAAAGCTCTCATCTCATTCATCATCGTCTGAAACTGTTGACGGAGCTCAGCATTTTCCTGCCTCATTTCCTTTAATGTTGCAACAAGTTCAGGTACTTGAGTAACTTGTTGCCTCAGAGCCACGTTCTCTTCACTGATCTGCTGCCACCTGGTAGACTGGTCTGGCAGCTGATTAGATGTCGGGCTCAGATCCTGCTGCCTCTCCCCAATTAGCTCTTCCCACTCTTCCTGGTGCATGTTCTGGTCTGGTGTGTTGCTTTGGCTGATCGGCGAAGAGGCACGTGAGAGCGCCTCTGCCCCCAAAAGCTCACACGCAATTTCCGCAGGTTTCTGCTCTTCTGGATCATCAAACTGCTTAAGGGACCCTGGTCCAGTGAAGCTGTAGTCCAACAGGTGGGAGTGAATTATTCCCTGTCTTTGGGGTCGGGCTGCAGACTTCACTGTCTCTGAGTTTTGCATCGTTCCACAGTAATCCGCTATCCGGCTCGAAGGACCAATGAAAAATAGTGCGACTAGTGTAGGGTAGGATAGGATAATTCGGATCGCTGTGGAGAGTCCGGTAAGAACTCTGGCTTCGCTTTATCAGAGATACTTCCAATGACCAGGCAGAGTTTCAGGAAAAGTGTCCTTTATTTGTTGATAGGTGAGTTTAGTATGAGTGTGGTTTCTGCAAACATAAACAATACATGTCAAACGTACTATTCTACAAACGTGAAACAGAAATGTACGAAGACAATACTTTAACCTCAGATAATTAGGACAATTAAAACAACTTACTGTCAAAGGACGCACACAGCTGAAATAAGGAACACTAAACTATAAAATCTTATCAACTGAGAACTACTGAATAAACTCTGTCATCCATGCAGCAGGCAGGCTGGTGTGTGTGAAATATCTCTGCAGCTCCCTCTGCCGTCCACCGATTGGCTGATCGCTCTCCACCCTCTTAAAGTGACAGGCAGCAGGCAGCCTTTTTCACATATATATTCTGATAGATTAGATATATATTGACATAGAGTGGTCTAGACCTCCTATGTTTGTAAAAGCGTCTTGAGATAACATTTGGTGTGATTTGGCGCTATACAAATAAAGATTGATTGATTGATTGATTGATTGATTGATTGATAGCAGTCCAAGTGCCCCACGTATAGAGGCTACAGTCCTCGTCGCAGAGGTCGCCGGTTCATCTCCCAGCAAGTCGACCATTTACATGTCTACCTCCACTCTCTACTCCCCACGTTTCCTGTCTCTCTTCAGCTGTCCTGTCATTAAAGGCAAAAAAAATGCCCCAAAAAAAAACCATGAAAAGGACGACAACAGATGAGAGAGGAGATACCACTTTCTCCACAGGGGGCGCCAAACCCGACACAAACCAGAAGTTCCTCACAGGAGCTTTAAGTAGAGCTCAAACTACAAAGTGGTTGATCTGTGATGTCGACTTAAGCTATAACAGAAAGATCAAGTGTGCTTTCAGAAGAAGCATTATTTTCATTTCAAGACTGAATTAGCAGCGCAGAGGGTTCAGCCCCCCCGCAGTCACACAGTGAAGGAATAAAATGAAGAACATTTTCTATATGGAGAGTTTCACTGCAAGACTACGGCTAAAAACTGATGTATTCCAGATGAGGTGGGACCTGTTGCTTCATCTCTTTTCAGTTTACTTTCTGATGGGCTGATTGTGATCTACAATTTGGATTTTTAGCTTCAAGTTTAGAAGTCTGTTTCCCTGCTGTGTGTTTGGTCTTTCTTTTTTTCTCCCCTCCTCTCACCTGTGATCCATCCACTCCTGATTAGCTGCCTCATATAAGCTCCGGTCTTCTCCCCACTCGCTGCCAGATTGTTAGCATTCTTCTAGTGGTACAGTCGGCTCCTTAAACATTGATATTGTTGTCCAGTGTTGTGTTACCTTTAGCTTTGTCCTGTGCCTAACATTTTGCTCTTTTGTCTCCCTCCACCAAGCGTCAGCACCTCAGCCACATCCAACGCCTCTCAGCCGCCTCAACTCAGCCAGTTTTGTCACCTTTATCCACGCCTCCACGCCTCCACTATCCAGCCTCTGGGCTTAGTTCTACTCCACTCATCAGCCTGTTAATAATAAATCCATCTGTCACAACCTTTAATCCCCCCTCTGTGGTTTGTATTTTGAGTCTAGTTGAAATACTTTGGTACAAACCATAACAGAGTGTATTGTATCTACTTCTTATACTTTTCTATTATCTACAATTATTCTTATTTATTTATTTAACTTTTTCTTTTCTTGTTTATTTATTTATATATTTATTTATTTATTTATTTATAATAATTAAAGCACAGGGAAAGGACAAGAGGTCGCTGATCCAAGAGGAGGTGAGAGCAGCAGTCAAAGATCAGCGAACAAGCAGGATGGTTGGTATGCGGCAACAGGGAGCCTGGATGAGATGGGAGCAAGCCGTGGAGCGCAAAGTCTCATGGACCGAGCTGTGGAAAGCTGAGCCCCACCGAATAAAGTTCTTAATCCAGGCTGTCTATGACGTTTTGCCAAGCCCATCCAACTTGTTTTCCCGGGGCATGGTTAGTCACCAGCGTGCCCTCTGTGCCTGAAGAGAGGGACCCTGGAGCACATCCTCAGCTGCTGTTCAAAAGCCCTGGGCGAGGGGCGCTCCTGCTGGTGCCACGACCAAGTTCTGAAGGCCATAGCGGACACCATCTGCAGTGGAAATAACCACTGCAAGCGCCTCTGCACAGTGAAGAAAACAATCTCTTTCATCAGAGCTGGGGAGAAGCCTACATCAGCTGCCAGGACCACCTCCTCTGGCCTGCTAACAACGGCGCAGGATTGGGAGCTGAAAGTTGACCTAGGGAAGCAATTGAAGTTCCCAGAAACTGTAGCCAGAACATCGCTAAGGCCAGACATAGTGCTGATCTCGGAAACCTCCAAGCAGGTCATTCTCTTGGAACTCACCATGCCCTGGGAGGGCCGCATTGAGGAGGCCAATGATAGGAAGAGGGCAAAGTACACCGAGCTGGTGGAACAATGCCGAAGCAACGGGTGGCGAGCAAGGTGCGAGCCCATTGAGGTGGGATGCAGAGGGTTTGTGGGCCAGTCCCTATGCAGGGCCTACAATATGCTCGGCATCACATGGAGCAGTAGGCGAAGGGCCATCAAGTCGGCCACAGAGGCAGCAGAAGTTGCTTCAAGGTGGCTGTGGCTTGATCAACCCCGGCTGGGTCACCTGGTTGAGGGTGTCTGATTGTTGAAAGACCCGAAACACCCAATGACCCCAGGTTACATCACTGATGATGTGTCCAGGTGCATCACAAGTTGATGTATTTCACAAGTATTATTGTTTTTATTATTATTACATTATTATATTATTATTCTACTTTTCTCTTTTTTAAAAACGTTAAAAAAAGAAAAAAGTTTTTTTTTTTTTTTTTTTAAAGTTATATTTTTTGGGCTTTTTTTTTTTTTTTTTTTTTTTTTTTTGCCTTTATTTGTTAGGATAGTGAAGAGAGACAGGAAATGTGGGGAGCAGAGAGGGGGGAAGACATGCAGGAAATGGTCGACCAGCCGGGAATCGAACCGGCAACCCCTGCAACGAGGACTATAGCCTCTATATGTGGGGCGCTTAGACCGCTAGGCCACCAGCACCCCAAAAGAAAAGAGTTTTAATACAACTCTTGTTAATCACACTTGGACTCATGGCAGCCAGAATATATGAAAGAGGATAGGGACACTCAGGAGTTAAGGCCTGCAAAATAAAAAAATATTGTGACATTTCTTTAAAATTCTGAGATTAAAGTGATTAATCTGAGAAAAAAAATGTCAGAATTCTGACTTTAATACCAAAGGCTGTTGCAGCTAAAGGCAGCACCATGACTCATTTATTACAACATCTATGCACAAGACCGTACAGCCCACAGACACCCACTAAATAGCAGCTAACATACGCAGAACCATTCTCCTATCGCATCACGTCAGAAGAGAAAGAAACACGGTGGAAAGTCATAACTTAAAGATATGTTGGCCATCCATGTTCTTTAAAGTATCGACCCCCAGCCATGGTGATATGTGCTCAGCTTTAGATTCCTACTGGGAAAAATGTTTGATGTACTGTCAAAAGTAACCGGGAGATCAGTTGAACCAAATGCTATGATGGCAGTGTTCGGTGTAACTCCACCCACAGCACCACTCTCTTTACGTCACGTGAAACTGCCTTCATGGCCTTCGTCACTCTTCTAGCCAGACGCTTAATATTGCTTAAAGGTGACATATCATGCAAAATTGACTTTTTAATGGTTCTCTACCTGAAATATGTTTCCCTGGCATGTCTACAAACCCCCCGAGAATGAAAAAAATCCATTCTGCCCCTGTTCTGATTTCTCCACCTTTCTGTAAATGTGTGTGAAACCAGCCGTTTCAGACTTCAGTGTTTTTGTTACGTAACAACAATATCCGGTCTGTCACGGAGTCAGAGCTCGGAGCTTGTTCAGCCCATAGACTGTATAAAATAATACTGAATCCCCTCCTCTGTTTTTCATTACCTGCACAAATGTGTGCTAACAAGGAGCTTAGGAGGGAGGCATGCTAGTTGTAGGCTGTCTTAATAAACACAAAGGTCGGTTTTACTCCCCACGTCTGCAGATTTGAAGATCTAGTGGATGATTTTTATTTATCATGGATAAGTGCTAGCGCTAGTTAGCATAGCCACATAGCTACATGTTCGTAGCTGTGTACCAAGACACACGTCTACATACTGATAAATAAAACAACAAGAAACACTAAATCTGTGACCAATCCTTCAGAAAAGGTCCTGCTACAGGCGCCTCTCCGTCAGGATCAGATTCTGGATCAGATTCAGAGGGTTGAAGTAACGCGATCTCTGAGCAGCAGTGTATATTCAGCCAACATGTAAACATTAGATCAACGTGCTGGACAGCCGAGGGCACATCCACTTCCTGAGGGGGCGTGGTCAGAGAGAAAACAGAGTGTTCTGAGGAGGACTGAAGAAGAGGGTTTTTCAGGCAGACCAAAATCTGATTTCAAAGTGTTTTTTTGAGCATAAACTTTAAAGACATGTTTTGGGGACCTCTTAGACCAATATATATTGATGAAAAAAGCGTGATATGTCACCTTTAAATGGAGAATCAGACACTTAAGACTGAGTTATACTTCTGCGTCTCCCCTACGCAGCAGGGGCTGACGCAGACATGAGCACCACATACGATGTGTCCGTGTCGCGCAGCAATTCTCCGCCGAGTGTGGTCTCTCTGATAGCCGGCCGCCTGCTTCCGGTCCCGCTACGATCTCGGTTTACTTTTCCACAGAGATTCAGAGCGTGTTCTGTTAATCTACAGCTGATACATGTTGCTGTTTATCATACAGACATGATTACATGAAGAATAGAGAGGAGGAGATGCAATATACAGCTGATGTGCATCCGATGAGCGGGGATCCTTGAAGTGTTGTAAATGTGGGAAACACAATGCCGCCGAGTGGACCAATCACAGAGCTTGCGGTCCGCGTTGGTTCTATGGGTAGTTATATTTTGGAGCAGGTGCACGTCAGCTACGTGCGTAGGCCTCTGTGTAGGTACGGGAGCTAAGCGTAGGCTACGCCGTTGATTCGACGCAGAAGTATAAATCAGCCTTTCATGGGATTGGGACTTTGAGTATCTGCAAAAGCTGGACCTCCTGGAGATCCCTGATTAGGTGGTTACCTATTTTGGCAATTTTCAAAAGGGATGTAGAGGGCAGCAGACTGACCAATAACAATTTATTTAATTTGTATTTATTTATTATTTATTTTGTTTTATTTTTGTATTTATTTATTAACTTCTTTATTCTGCTATTTGCTATACATATATTAATCTATATACACTTCTCTATATCATTTCAAGTCTAATATAATCTGTGTTGTTGTTGTTGTTGTTGTTGTTGTTGTTGTTGTTGTTGTTGTTGTTGTTGTTGTTGTTGTTGTTGTTGTTGTTGTTGTTGTTGTTGTTGTTGTTGTTGTTGTTGTTGTTGTTGTTGTTGTTGTTGTTGTTGTTGTTGTGTCACTCTGTCTCTGTGCTGTCTTGGTTTTGTGTTTTTCGCATTTAACAAAATGTCAATAAACATATCTTTAAAAAAAACAAAAAACATGGACATGTGTGTGCAACCCAGCTGCAAGTCTTCAGCATCCCTTCAGGGTGGACAAGACCCCTCCGGTCTTATCCTTTATTGAGGACTCTTATTGATCACATGTTCCTTTCACACAGATAAGTGTAAGTCTGTGGTACTAGTGTGCTGTGTGAGACGTTCTAAGATCGTGACTTTGAGGATGTAGTGCCTCTTTCTTTTAAAGTTGTTATAAAGGCACTGATCTCTTACACACAGATACAGCCTAGTTTGCAGCCAACGTTTAAGTCAAGTATGAATTTCTTGGGGACTATTTTCACCGGGAGATTAATTAAACATGTTTGGTTCTCCAGTGAGTAATAAAGGCAGCAGGAGGGCGCATATGGGATTGACCCAAAATAAGCTACAGTGTGAATGTGTCATAGTGATGAAATAGTACGTAAACAGAGCGTCAACAGTGCAACAGCACGGCTCATTGATATCTGACAAAGTCCCTTATTGGTTTTAAAAGCTGTATCAGAGAACAGACTATAGAGGATCCGTTCTCTTTACAGGATTTTGTGACAAATGGGTGTAATATAATCACTCTCTAAGGAGGTGGTGTTTTATTTATTTTGGTACCCCTGGAAAAAAATGAATAGTTAAATAAAAAACAAGAAAACATGTTGTGCAGCCATCCTCCTGAGACACATAATCGATCTATTATTGATTCACCAACCTGTCCAAGATTCTCTCAGGTGCTCCCTTCATGACCAGAATATGACCAGAGGGATTGTCCTCCACTTCGTGGATGGAGAGCTTTAAAAAAAAGAGGTAAAGAGGGATTTTTAAACATCACTTTCTGTGTGACAGTGTCTGCTTCAGTAAGAGCCACATCCTGCTACTCAACAACACGTTTCAGGTTAAAGCCAGGAATCATTTCTGGGGCGTTACTCGCATCATGTTTTTTACAAATGCCCCTGACACTAACATGACTGAGAGCACAGTGTAAGTCATATGTATTCCTCGTGTTGAAGGAGCATTCATTCACGCTCTCATGTATTCCTGTGGTTCTTGTTACACCTCTGCAGTACTCCTCCCCCACACACGCATACAAGAGCACACATACCACCCCAGGTAATTTGTATCTGAGTCACAGCATATCTAATCTCAGAAAACCAGAACAAAATTGCTTTTTTTCCCCCTCTCTCTCTCATTCTCTTTCTCTCTCTCAACACAGACATCCCTACTTTAAGTGTGGGAACAGGTGCATGTAGAAACCCCTTTGTTTGCTTCCGCACTTTGGCTGTTGGGTTATTCATTCGCTGGTTCAATTCTCCAGACAGGGTGTGATCGACTGGGTGTGGAAATCAGAAACACTCCTCCCTGCATTAATTGCTGCGCTGCCCTTGACTAAGGTGTTGCATCTGTACGTGTTCACTCCTTCTTGGTTGCTTTTCCTTTTTTGCAGAGCGGCTGTTGACTCTCAGAGGATGTACCAAAGCTCACCGTAAAACCGTTCAGAAGAGCCTTTTATGAACTACAGTGTACTGTAGGATAAATTATATAATCTGGGGATTACATGTTCGCTCTTGAAGTGTTTGGTGTTTATGCTGTAGATGCTTTTTCTTTCAAGTCATCAGAACCGAAGCTGACAGAAGTTTCATTTTCTGATATTGTCTACAATGAACTCCCTGTCAGAGGCTCGTCAGAGTGTCTTCCACGACAGAGTCATGTCTGTTTTTAATGCAGTGACTTCCACGACAGAGTCATGTCTGTTTTTAATGCAGTGACTTCCACGACAGAGTCATGTCTGTTTTTAATGCAATGACTTCCACTACAGAGTCATGTCTGTTTTTAATGCAGTGACTTCCACTACAGAGTCATGTCTGTTTTTAATGCAGTGACTTCCACTACAGAGTCATGTCTGTTTTTAATGCAGTGGCTTCCACTACAGAGTCAGGTCTGTTTTTAATGCAGTGACTTCCACTACAGAGTCATGTCTGTTTTTAATGGAATGACTTCCACTACAGAGTCATGTCTGTTTTTAATGCAGTGGCTTCCACTACAGAGTCAGGTCTGTTTTTAATGCAGTGACTTCCACTACAGAGTCATGTCTGTTTTTAATGCAGTGACTTCCACTACAGAGTCATGTCTGTTTATAATGGAATGACTTCCACTACAGAGTCATGTCTGTTTTTAATGCAGTGGCTTCCACTACAGAGTCATGTCTGTTTTTAATGCAGTGACTTCCACTACAGAGTCATGTCTGTTTTTAATGCAGTGACTTCCACTACAGAGTCATGTCTGTTTTAATGCAGTGACTTCCACTACAGAGTCATGTCTGTTTTTAATGCAGTGACTTCCACTACAGAGTCATGTCTGTTTTTAATGCAGTGACTTCCACGACAGAGTCATGTCTGTTTTTAATGCAGTGACTTCCACTACAGAGTCATGTCTGTTTTTAATGCAGTGACTTCCACTACAGAGTCATTCTGTCTTTTTACACAGCATCAAAACCTTGTTGGACTCAGGGTTGTGCATTAATCCCACCCCTGCATCAGTCAGTGCCCAGATTTGATCCCCCCAGTCAAAGAAGTCTGTCCAGCCTCTGATTCCTGTTTATCACAGAGAAATCTTCTGCTTTGACTTTCTTATTCATGTCTTCTTTCAAGTATTTACAGCCACTTCATCAAACATTAGCTGCTCTTTCCTAACTCCGCCCGAAGATTTTTACCACTCCCAGTTTCATCCTTTTCTTGTGGTGCAGTGAGAAGTCGAGAGAAACACATTTCCCAAATATGTCTCTGCTTGGCTGTAAACATACTAAACAAAGGGGATTTTTGTCTAGCAGCAGAGCATCTTACAAGCTGCCAAAATGAGCCAGTTTGTAGACCACATGTACCCCTCTATCATAAATTACACAGATTGTAACACTGCTCTCTAACAGTGTTGTGTTTGAGGCTTGTTGGGCAGAGTCCAAATCAAAATGTGTGCAGCAGTACGAATGTAAAGCAGGCGTCGTTGTTTAAGAGCCTGAATGTTCAAGCTGCTGTCTCTGGATGAAAAGGTTAAAAATGAATATGCATGATCCATGCACAGCATGTAGAAAAGAAACATTGTCCAAGTCCTGGAAACGCTTTCTTGGAAAAAACAGTTTAAAGAGTACGAACAGAACTGTGAGGGGAAAACTTTACAAAAGGGATGATGGGTAGCTTGTCCCTAAAAGAAAAACAAATAAAGAAAAATGTGGGTATTCCAAAAAGCAAGGTAGGTCTGAGAAGGACGTAGGACGTATCTGTTTCTGAAGCGTTGTTTTGAATTGTCGGCTGGTGCCATATTGGAAATGCTGAACTCAACCAAAGTTCGTCCGAGCTAGTGTGAGGTAAAGGGTCGGCCTTTAGCCTTTTCGCTAACAGCTACAGGGTGTCTGCCTGTCAATCAAGTCAGTCATGCCCTATTTTGGGCAACACTCATAAGTTTAGTGTGTACAGTGTGTGCTGACAGAGAAATAAGCTACTCAAGCCTAAACTGTTTTTTGTACCAGGCTGTGAACATGTTTCTTTCTGCTGTAAAGACCGTCTTCTTTGAATGGGTGTGTATGTGGTTTCAGGTGTTTCTGCAGCCAGCCTCAAGTGGACGCTCCATGAACTGCAGTTTGTAACACTTCAGCATGGGCTTCATATTTTAAGAGTTGAGGTTGCTGCTTGGTTATGTTTGAGACTCTCTAAGAAGAAAGGAAACAGCCTTGGACAGAGAAGTCTCCTTCACTCCTATGAAGACTGACTCAGAGGCACACAAAGGCAAAAATGTTGGACCTAATCGTCCTGATCCAGCCTCGGTGTCGTGGGGCCGATATAAAAACCAAACAAGCATTTCCTTTGACCCCACTTCTGACTCTGCGGCTCTGATGCACAACACTGAGGGAAATGAGTCAGGGTTCGGCCGTTTCAAGGGCCATTATAAGAATTATTTGAATGTCCCTGTTGGGATGTTGGTGTGCTTGAAAAGAGGTGTCCACTGAGTGACTAATGTCTCTCTTACAGTACATGAACAAAGTCTCTTTGAGCATCTCTGCACAGCCTGGTAGTTGCTGATGTTTTCTTTGGCTACTATATTTGCAGCTCTGTCCTCCAGTCAGCTTAGAAGCAGTGTAGCTATGGTGCAGTGGAGTTCTTTCAGTGGAAAGGTTGTTGGTTTGATCCCCAGCCCCTGCAGTCTGCATGACACTGAACCTGAAGCTGCTCCTGGTGTCACAGCCAGCAGCATGTAAAACGCCTGTGAGCAGGATTATTTAGCACCCATGGACACTTTACGTAGCAGCCTCTGCCATCAGTGTGTGAATGTGTGTCTGTGTATGTGTGTGTGTGTGTGTGTGTGTGTGTGTGTGTGTGTGTGTGTGTGTGTGTGTGTGTGTGTGTGTGTGTGTGTGTGTGTGTCTGGGTGTCTGGGTGAATGGTGCAGGTAGTATAAAAGCGCTTTTAGTGCTAGTGCTTTAACTGTGCAGTCAATTTAGAACTGAAAAAGCCTTTCCAATGAGCGGGAGACCTCTCAAAGAACTTCACCAGAGTCCAGTCGCCTTTTGTGTTGAACTTTGAATTATTGGCTACGAACCAAGAGACTTCATGTGGGCTTCACTGTTATATCTGCATTTTGTTCCTGAAAGAGGCCCCAGCAGGCAGCATGAAGCAAGGCTTTGCTGAATTTACACTAAAAATCTCTGCCCACATGATCATGCAAAGCTGCGGGTGTGTTAATTTGTGTCATAAAACAAAACTGTCATGAAAACACAAATCTGGAAATCACTGAAAATATATAAATCACAGCTGGGTTCTTAGTGATGCCTTTCTGGGACTCTCATCTCCTCTAACCATCCTGACTGATGCTGGATGAGTCAGGGGGAAGAGCCAACAAACAGCAAATAACAAATCCCAGTCACTATAGCTATAGGTGAAAAACTAAGGTTGATGTAGAAAATGAGGGACCTTTTTTGTGCTGAGGCTAAATCTAAAGTTCAAACTAAACATCTCTCGACCAATGACAGCTGGGAGAACCCTTCCTTTCCCGACACTAATCCTGAATTAAAGCGGTATAGATACAAGGCTGGTTTTAAGTCTTCAGTCAGTGATTCTATTTTCCGTATGAGGGTATCCACTACAGAGTCCCATCTATATTGAAATGCGGTGATTTCCACTACAGAGTCATGTCTGTTTTTAATGCAGTGACTTCCACTACAGAGTGATGTCTGTTTTTAATGCAGTGACTTCCCTTACAGAGTCATGTCTGTTTTTAATGCAGTGACTTCCACTACAGAGTCATGTCAGTTTTTAATGCAGTGACTTCCACCTCAGATTCATGTCTGTTTTTAATGCAGTGATCTCTACTACAGAGTCATGTCTGTTTTTAATGCAGTGACTTCCACTACAGAGTCATGTCTGTTTTTAATGCAGTGACTTCCACTACAGAGTCATGTCTGTTTTTAATGCAGTGACTTTCACTACAGAGTCATGTCTGTTTTTAATGCAGTGACTTCCACTACAGAGTCATGCCTGTTTTTAATGCAGTGACTTCCACTACATTCATGTCTGTTTTTAATGCAGTGACTTTCACTACAGTCATGTCTGTTTTTAATGCAGTGACTTCCACTACAGAGTTGTGTCTGTTTTTAATGCAGTGACTTCCACTACAGTCATGTCTGTTTTTAATGCAGTGACTTCCCTTACAGAGTCATGTCTGTTTTTAATGCAGTGACTTCCACTACAGAGTCATGTCTGGTTTTAATGCAGTGACTTCCACTACATTCATGTCTGTTTTTAATGCAGTGACTTTCACTACAGTCATGTCTGTTTTTAATGAATGACTTACACTACAGAGTCGTGTCTGTTTTTAATGCAGTGACTTCCACTACAGAGTCATGCCTGTTTTTAATGCAGTGACTTCCACTACAGAGTCATGTCTGTTTTTAATGCAGTGACTTTCACTACAGAGTCATGTCTGTTTTTAATGCAGTGACTTCCACTACAGAGTCATGCCTGTTTTTAATGCAGTGACTTCCACTACAGAGTCATGTCTGTTTTTAATGAATGACTTCCACTACAGAGTCATGTCTGTTTTTTGATGGAGTGACTTCCACTACAGAGTCATGACTGTTTTTAATGCAGTGACTTCCACTACAGAGTCATGTCTGTTTTTAATGCAGTCACTTCCACTACAGAGTCATGTCTGTTTTTAATGCAGTGACTTCCACAAAGTGTCATGTCTGTTTTTAATGCAGTGACTTCCACTACAGAGTCATGTCTGTTTTTAATGCAGTGACTTCCACTACAGAGTCATTTCTGTTTTTAATGCAGTGACTTCCACGACAGAGTCATGTCTGTTTTTAATGCAGTGACTTCCACTACAGAGTCATGTCTGTTTTTAATGCAGTGACTTCCACAAAGTGTCATGTCTGTTTTTAATGCAGTGACTTCCACTACAGAGTCATTCTGTCTTATACACAGCATCAAAACCTTGTTGGACTCAGGGTTGTGCATTAATCCCACCCCTGCATCAGTCAGTGCCCAGATTTGATCCCCCCAGTCAAAGAAGTCTGTCCAGCCTCTGATTCCTGTTTATCACAGATAAATCTTCTGCTTTGACTTTGTTATTCATGTCTTTTTTCAAGTATTTACAGCCACTTCATCAAACATTAGCTGCTCTTTCCTAACTCCGCCCGAAGATTTTTACCACTCCCAGTTTCATCCTTTTCTTGTGTTGCAGTGAGAAGTCGAGAAAAACAGAATTCCCAAATATGTCTCTGCTTGGCTGTAAACATACTAAACAAAGGGGATTTTTGTCTAGCAGCAGAGCATCTTACAAGCTGCCAAAATGAGCCAGTTTGTAGACCACATGTACCCCTCTATCATAAATTACACAGATTGTAACACTGCTCTCTAACAGTGTTGTGTTTGAGGCCTGTCGGGCAGAGTACAAGTCAGAAGATGGAGATGCCACCCCTGCTTCACCTCGGCCCTGCACTGGCCGCAATCCCAGCGAAGAGCCAGACACCAAGCTCTCTATCATGAAGTGTTGCTGTACTCCAGATTGGTCTTATTTTAAGTTTCGGTCTCATCTCGGAACCCAAAGCATTCTCTATTCACACATTTTTTTCCCACCTGTTACAGCCACGACTGTCACAATGCCATGGTGACTGACACGCCCCATGCTCTGAAGCGCTAATGAATGGAGGCAGACAACAGCAGAAATAAACATGTTTACAGCCTGATTCAAAAAAACTGTTTAGGACTGAATAGCTCATTTGTCACTTAGTGTGAATTTATAACTTATAATTTTCGAAGGTATTAAACTTACGAGTATTGCCCAAATAAGGGCATGGCTGACTTGATTGTAGCTGTTAGCGAAAAGGCTAAAGACCCGCCTCTTTACTTCACACTAGCTCAGCAGAAGTTAGGTTGAGTTCAGCATTTCCAATATGGCACCAGCCGACAATCGGCTTCAAAACAGAGCTTCAGGAACAGATGGGTGTCTTCACAGATACTATGTTCATTTATTAAACTGTCTATGTACCAGACATATCTGCTATTGTGACAGGTTAAAAAGCATTATATAAGTTAAAAAGGTTAAAAAGCATTATATAAGTTAAAAAGGTTAAAAAGCATTATATAAGTTAAAAAGGTTAAAAAGCATTATATAAGTTAAAAAGAGTTTAAAAAGAGTTTATTAAGTTCATTGTTTATAAAAAAGCTAAAATCTTCATTGTGTCTAAAAACAAAATGATTTCATAAGTTCTAGAGAGTGATTAAAAATCATATAGAAACATTTAAGTCATTTGAAATACATAAAGTCAGTTAATGGTTAAAAACAAACAGTAATTACGCTAAGAGTGTTTAAATATACTGTTTACTATGTTTTCTATCGTTTAAAAGTAAGATTTATTCATGTTGATCTGTGATCTACTTAGTAGTCTGTGTCAGATGTTCATCTTTGATCGATTGCTTCAGTCTCTGCCTGCAGAGCAGGGAGATCGAGCTCTTTTCTGTTATTCTATTAAACGCTCTGGATGAGGAAACACAACACGATCACGCTCGTGATTCTTTCTTCGCTTTTTCCACGAGTGTAACACTATGTCATTTAATTAACCAATAAATAGACTTTCAACAACAAACCATATAATGAAAGATAAGGCAAAACCCTTTACTTCCACAGCAAACTTTAATTAAATGTGACAGAAAACACAGTTTTCACTCTTTAAAAGCAAAAGTTTGATGAAACAACGCTGAAAACTAAATTAAAGGCCTCAAAAAGGCTCTCAGTGCATCAAAGAGAGGCAACGCAAACAAAACCAAACCTTGTTTGTTGCTGTTATTTTTATTACAAGCAACTTAAATAAAATAAACTGAAGTCTTTTATTTTGTTAACTGTAATGATGATTTTTTTTCATGGGCTTGGTCTTGTCTCAGTCTCGAACCCTAAATATCTTGGTCTTGTCTCGGTCTCGCACTGCCTTTGTCTTTGTCCTGACTCTGTCTCAATCCCTAAATGTCTTGGTCTTGTCTCGGTCTCGCATTGCCTCCGTCTTGGTCTTGAGTTGGTCTCCATCCTTAAATGTCTTGGTCCTGTCTTGCCCTGCTTGGTCTTGTCTCTGTCTTGGCCTTGAATCTGTCTTGGCCTCGACTCTGTCTTCATCCCTAATTATCTTGGTCTTGTCTCTGTCTCGCATTGCCTCAGTCTTGGTCTTGACTTGGTCTCCATCCCTAAAAGTCTTGGTCTTGTCTCTGTCTCGCCCTGCCTTGGGCTTGACTTGGTCTCCATCCCTAAAAGTCTTGGTCTTGCCTCAGTCTCACCCTGTCTCGGTCTTGGTCTCGACTTGGTCTCAATCCGTAAATATCCTGGTCTTGTCTCTGTCTCGCCCCCGCCTCGGTCTTGGTCTCAACTTGATCTTAATCCGTAAATGTCTTGGTCTTGTCTCTGTCTCGCCCTGCCTTGGGCTTGACGTGGTCTCCATCCCTAAAAGTTTTGGTCTTGCCTCTGTCTCACCCTGTCTCGGTCTTGGTCTCAACTTTGTCCTAATCCGTAAATATCCTGGTCTTGTCTCTGTCTCGCCCTGCCTTGGTCTTGACTTGGTCTCCATCCCTAAAAGTCTTGGTCTTGTCTCAGTCTCACCCTGTCTCGTTCTTGGTCTCGACTTGGTCTCAATCCGTAAATGTCCTGGTCTTGTCTCTGTCTCGCCCTGCCTCGCACTTGGTCTTGACTTGGTCTCCAACCCTAAATGTGTCGGTCCTGTCTTGCCCTGCCTCTGTCTTGGTCTTGACTCTGACTTGGCCTAGACTCTGTCTCGATCCCTAATTATCCTGGTCTTGTCTCTGTCTCGCCATGCCTTAGTCTTGGTCTTGACTTGGTCTCAATCCCTAAATATCTTGGTCTTGTGTCTGTCTCACCCTGCCTAAGTCTTGACTTGGTCACCATCCCTAAAAGTCTTGGTCTTGTCTCGGTCTCGCACTGCCTTTGTCTTGGTCCTGACTCTGTCTCGAACCCTAAAAGTCTTGGTCTTGTCTCGGTCTCGTATTGCCTCCGTCTTGGTCTTGAGTTCGTCTCCATCCTTAAATGTCTTGGTCCTGTCTTGCCCTGCCTTGGTCTTGTCTCTGTCTTGGCCTTGAATCTGTCTTGGCCTTGACTCTGTCTTCATCCCTAATTATCTTGGTCTTGTCTCAGTCTCACCCTGTCTCGTTCTTGGTCTCGACTTGGTCTCAATCCGTAAATGTCCTGGTCTTGTCTCTGTCTCACCCTGCCTCGCACTTGGTCTTGACTTGGTCTCCAACCCTAAATGTGTCGGTCCTGTCTTGCCCTGCCTCTGTCTTGGTCTTGACTCTGACTTGGCCTAGACTCTGTCTCGATCCCTAATTATCCTGGTCTTGTCTCTGTCTCGCCTTGCCTTAGTCTTGGTCTTGACTTGGTCTCAATCCGTAAATGTCCTGGTCTTCTCTCTGTCTCGCCCCCGCCTCGGTCTTGGTCTCAACTTGATCTTAATCCGTAAATGTCTTGGTCTTGTCTCTGTCTCGCCCTGCCTTGGGCTTGACGTGGTCTCCATCCCTAAAAGTTTTGGTCTTGCCTCTGTCTCACGCTGTCTCGGTCTTGGTCTCAACTTTGTCCTAATCCGTAAATATCCTGGTCTTGTCTCTGTCTCGCCCTGCCTTGGTCTTGACTTGGTCTCTATCCCTAAAAGTCTTGGTCTTGACTTGGTCTCCATCCCTAAAAGTCTTGGTCTTGTCTCAGTCTCACCCTGTCTCGTTCTTGGTCTCGACTTGGTCTCAATCCGTAAATGTCCTGGTCTTGTCTCTGTCTCGCCCTGCCTCGCACTTGGTCTTGACTTGGTCTCCAACCCTAAATGTGTCGGTCCTGTCTTGCCCTGCCTCTGTCTTGGTCTTGACTCTGACTTGGCCTAGACTCTGTCTCGATCCCTAATTATCCTGGTCTTGTCTCTGTCTCGCCTTGCCTTAGTCTTGGTCTTGACTTGGTCTCAATCCCTAAATATCTTGGTCTTGTGTCTGTCTCACCCTGCCTCAGTCTTGACTTGGTCTCCATCCCTAAAAGTCTTGGCCCTGTCTCTGTCTCGCCCTGCCTTGGGCTTGACTTGGTCTCCATCCCTAAAAGTCTTGGTCTTGCCTCTGTCTCACCCTGTCTCGGTCTTGGTCTCAATTTTGTCCTAATCCGTAAATATCCTGGTCTTGTCTCTGTCTCGCCCTGCCTTGGTCTTGACTTGGTCTCCATCCCTAAAAGTCTTGGTCTTGACTTGGTCTCCATCCCTAAAAGTCTTGGTCTTGTCTCAGTCTCACCCTGTCTCGTTCTTGGTCTCGACTTGGTCTCAATCCGTAAATGTCCTGGTCTTGTCTCTGTCTCGCCCTGCCTCAGTCTTGGTCTTGACTTGGTCTCCATCCCTAAAAGTCTTGGTCTTGCCTCAGTCTCACCCTGTCTCGGTCTTGGTCTCAACTTTGTCCTAATCCGTAAATGTCCTGGTCTTGTCTCTGTCTCGCCCTGCCTTGGTCTTGACTTGGTCTCCATCCCTAAAAGTCTTGGTCTTGACTTGGTCTCCATCCCTAAAAGTCTTGGTCTTGTCTCTGTCTCGCCCTGCCTTGGGCTGGACTTAGTCTCCATCCCTAAAAGTCTTGGTCTTGCCTCAGTCTCACCCTGTCTCGGTCTTGGTCTCAACTTTGTCCTAATCCGTAAATATATCCTGGTCTTGTCTCTGTCTCGCCCTGCCTTGGTCTTGACTTGGTCTCCATCCCTAAAAGTCTTGGTCTTGACTTGGTCTCCATCCCTAAAAGCCTTGGTCTTGTCTCAGTCTCACCCTCTCTCGTTCTTGGTCTCGACTTGGTCTCAATCCGTAAATGTCCTGGTCTTGTCTCTGTCTCTGTCTCGCCCTGCCTCGGTCTTGGTCTTGACTTGGTCTCCATCCCTAAAAGTCTTGGTCTTGCCTCTGTCTCACCCTGTCTAGGTCTTGGTCTCAACTTTGTCCTAATCCGTAAATGTCCTGGTCTTGTCTCTGTCTCGCCCTGCCTTGGTCTTGACTTGGTCTCCATCCCTAAAAGTCTTGGTCTTGACTTGGTCTCCATCCCTAAAAGTCTTGGTCTTGCCTCAGTCTCACCCTGTCTCGGTCTTGGTCTCAACTTTGTCCTAATCCGTAAATATATCCTGGTCTTGTCTCTGTCTCGCCCTGCCTTGGTCTTGACTTGGTCTCCATCCCTAAAAGTCTTGGTCTTGACTTGGTCTCCATCCCTAAAAGTCTTGGTCTTGTCTCAGTCTCACCCTCTCTCGTTCTTGGTCTCGACTTGGTCTCAATCCGTAAATGTCCTGGTCTTGTTTCTGTCTCTGTCTCGCCCTGCCTCGGTCTTGGTCTTGACTTGGTCTCCATCCCTAAAAGTCTTGGTCTTGCCTCTGTCTCACCCTGTCTAGGTCTTGGTCTCAACTTTGTCCTAATCCGTAAATGTCCTGGTCTTGTCTCTGTCTCGCCCTGCCTTGGTCTTGACTTGGTCTCTATCCCTAAAAGTCTTGGTCTTGTCTCAGTCTCGCCCTGCCTCGGTCTTGGTCTCAACTTGATCTTAATCCGTAAATGTCTTGATCTTGTCTCTGTCTCACCCTGCCTGGGTCATGGTCCAGACTCGGTCTTGCACTGCCTCGGTCTTGTTTTTAACTCAGTTTCAATCCCTGAATGTCCTGGTCTTGATGCACTCTGCTCTCGGTCATGTCTTGGTCTTGGTTAATGTGGTCTTGACTACAACACTACTATCATGCATGCTCTCTTTGATGCGTCCCCTCTCAGATACAAGCAGAAAGTGACTCACTGTCCCACACACACACGCACACACACACACACACACACACACACACACACACACACACACACACACACACACACACACACACACACACACACACACACACACACACACACACACACACACACCACACACACACACACACACACACACACACACACACACACACTCTCTCACACACAAATAAGGTGTTCTTGTTTACAGTCCTCAAACATCATCACCATCGGCGATCACACCCACAGATATTATTGGAGACGAAACAGAATCCAGTCCACATGCAGGGCAGAATAAAACATGTGATCCAGCATCAACAATCAGAAACCAATGTGTTTAAAACAGTGTGAAATGCACAGTGAGTGTGAAATAACCAAAGATTGGGCTGCTAACAGGTGCTTAAAAAAAACACACGATGCAACCTTTGCAGTACCTGATACTTGTTGGTGGAGTTGAAGGGGATCTCAATCACTTTGGAGTTCCTGGCTCTCATCTCACGAACACTCCCACAGCACAGCTCGATGCATTTGAACAGAGCCGACTCTGATGCATCCCCCGCTGTCTCCCTCTGGGGGAACACACACAGACGCACATTAGCTCAGTCACTCACATATGCATATTAAGAAATGAGTGTTGTGTTTCCCAGCGCCTGTGTTTGTTACACTGCTGCACAAAGCTGCATCTTTACGTCCACGTAACTGATCGTCACCTGCACCACAGACGCTTGAAGTCTGTTTCAAAGCAACAGTTTGATGTTTCAGTAATGACGTATTTCTCTCTTTGGGTTTAAAAAGCGTATTCTCCATCGACTATTTCAAACCCTTTTTAATTGTTTTCTGCATATTTGTGATGTAAAGAGCCCCGGGTTTGAAGAGTTTACACAATGTTTAAATACTTTTATTGGAGTAACACATTAATCATCCGCTTAATGGCAAAGTAGTTGCTTACACTTAAATAAATGCGTGCATATCAATGCACAAAAAGCTCATAATTTGTTTTGTTCCGAGTCTTGTACAGGAGGGACTTTCTAATGAGGCAGAGGCATAACTTCATCATCAAAACATATATTTTTGCATTACTTATATGAAATTAATAAAAAAAACCTGTTTCACAAACTCCTGGGATGTTCTGCAGTGCATAAGAAATTTCATTTATACGATTCAACATTCATAAAAGCTCCAAAAGTTTGAGCATGTGTTGAGTACTAGAGCGCAGGGACGTCTTCAGGAGCACAGATGGTACGGAGGCTTCTGTATGAGGCTCAGGATTGTGTTATCTTATGTTAAGATGCACACTGCTTGAGTTTTGCTGCAGGACTGTCTCCCTCAGCCTGCACATCAGAGCTGCTTGTTTGGTGCTTGAATCCTCCTCCTCTGATAACCTGTAACATCATCCCCTTGATGAAAAATCCTAGAATAATCACAGCGATTCCTCTCAGCTTTGGAGACAATTTATTAAACCCGTGTTGAACTGATTGACCTGGCGACAAATATATCGACGGGGGCCGAACCAAGACAAGAGATTTCTCGTTGTTCCTGTTTATTCATTCATGAAGAGCCGCAAAACAAGGACACGCGCTCCGCAAGATTTGTCCTTGTTTGTGCCTTTTTTCATGAATGAATAAATAGACCAAGGAAATTCCATTTCTCTGTTTTTCCGGGTGCAGATGGGGACTTGTTGGGGTAATGGTAGTGGAGTGTAGGCCTTGACTGCTGTGTTTGAGTGCTGACAGGAGATATGGCTGTTACTTAAAGCAAGGGAGGGACCCGGGCTGCAGCTGGAGGGGCGGAGAGGCCGCTCTCAGCGCCAGAGTCAAGGAGCTGTAATCCCTGTCGCTGTGAGCCACGCGGAGAATTTCTTCAGGTCAGTGTAGCACAGGTCGGAGGCTGGCGGTTTGTAGAACACTGGGATATTATTGACTCGCAGGCCCAGCAGTGTGTGTTTGTGGAGCAGTGTGGGGGAGTTATTTCCAGGGGTGCATTGGATTATCCTCAGCGTGCGTGTGTTTATGTGTGAGAGGGAGGCTAAGCGTGTAAGCCAGTGTGAGTGTCAAGAGGTATTGACAAATTATTTTTGTGAGTTTGTTTTTCCCCCTGTAGCTGCCATGTGGGTGAGGCTCGGCAGGCTACAGAAAGAAAAACAAGTAACAAGGATCCAAGTTCCACCATGTTTTATATGTTATACTCACCCTGGTACTTGACAGCTGTAATTTCTAGCTACTTTGATTGACAGATGTACCTAAAGTCTCTAAAAGTAGTATGGGAGGTCGAGCCTTCAGTTATCAGGCCCCTCTCCTTTGGAATCATCTACCAGTCAGGGTCCAGGAGGCAGTCACCCTCTCTACTTTTAAGAGTAGGCTTCAAACTTTCCTTTTTGATAAAGCTTATAGTTAGAGCTGGATCAGGCTTGGACCAGGTCTTAGTTATGCTGCTATAGGCTTAGACTGTCAGGGGAACTGACACACTGGGATCCTGTCTCACTCCTCTCTCTTCCTGTCACTTTAACACTCCCTGTCCCATTAAAGTTA